>NW_007261429.1:50364-64267 GCF_000164805.1 Carlito syrichta
GTCTTGCCAACTGACTTAACTACCTAGCTATCCAACTTGTTAGTGAGTTGACATAACAAGGTTACTTAACAAGCTACCTAACTGGCAAGCCAGTTTACTTAATTAGCCAGCTACACGGTTAGGCAGCTGACTAGCCAGCTGAGTTAATTCACTGAATAACTAGCAAGCAAGCTGACTTAACTAGCTGAATTAAACAGCTAGCTACCTAGCTAGCCAGCTGGCTTAACTAGCTGACTCAACTAGCTAGCTATCTTGCTGACCAGCGGACTAAACTAGCTGACTTAACTAGCTAGCTAGCTGACATAACTAGCTGACTTATATAGCTAGCTTCCTAGCTAGCCAGCTGATTTAACTACCTGATATAACTAACTAGCCAGATGGATAGCCATCTGACTTGACTAGTTTTTTAATTAGCTAAGCAGCTGGATAGCCAACAGACTTAAAGAGCTGTCTTAACTTGCTAGCCAGTTGGTTGCCAGCTGACTTAACTAGCTGACATAAACAGTTAGTCAGGTGCCTAGCCAGGTGACTTAACTAGCTGGCTCTCTATCTAGCCAGCTGGCTAGACAGCTGACTTACCTAGATGACTTAAGTTAGCAAGCTGGGTAGCCAGCTCATTTAACTAGTAGCTACCTACCTAGCCAGCAGGCTAACCAAGTGACTTAATTAGCTTACTTGAACTGCTAGACTGCTGGCTAGCAAACTGAGTTATCTAGCTAGCTACTTAACTAGTCAGCTGCCTTGCCAGCTCTCTCAACTAGCTGAATTAACCAGCTATCCAGCTGGTTAGCCAACTGACATAACTAGTTCCCTACCTAGCTAGCCAGATAGCTAGCCATCTGGACTTGACTAGCTGACTTAACTAGCTAGCTACCTAGCTAGCCAGCTGACTTAAGTAGTTAGCTAACTAGCTAGCTGCATAGCTAGCCAGCTAAATTAAATAGTTAGCTGCCAGCTAGCTAGCTGACTTAACCAGGTAGCTAACTAGTCACCTTACTTATTATCTAATGCAGTAGCTAGGTGACTTAATTATCTTACTTAACTCGTTAGCTCATGAGCTAGCTAGCTGGCACAACCAGCTGATTTAAATCGATTGCTAGCTAGGTAGCTAGCTAACTCAACGAGCTGACTTAACTTGTTAGCTAACTAGCTAGCTATCCTACACAACCAGCTGAATAAATCCGTTTCCTACTTGCTAGCTAGCTGACTCAACCAATGCTTATACATTAGTTAAGACCCAAACTACCTGGCTCAACCTGCTAGTTTAATCGGGTAAGTTAGCTACCTAGTTAGCTGTCTTAACAACCTGACGTAATTAGAAAACTGACTTAACTACCTGACTTAACTGGCAGAGTTAACTACTTAGCTAGCTAACTTTATGTGAATTAAATTGTTAGCTAACTACTTAATTAGCTGAATAACTAGCTGACTTAATTAATTAGTTAACTAGTCATGAAGCAGACTTAAGTAGCTCACTAAAATAGTTAGCTAACAAGAGATTTGGCCAGCAGACTTAGCTAGCTAACTGGTTATCTAGCTGACTTCTCTAACTCACTTAACTAGTTGGATAACGAGATAGCTAGCTGACTTAACAAGTTGGTTAACAAGTTAGCTAACTGTTTTAACTAGTTGGAAAATGAGATAATAGGCTGACAACTTATTGGTTAACGAGTTAGCTAGGGGACTTAACTTGTTGTCCTATGAGTCAGCCGACTAGTTAGCTGGTTTAATAAGTTGGCTGAGTACTCGACCGACTTGTTTGCTGGCATAAATAGTTGACCTAATAGTCGGCCATCTATTTAGCTGGGTTAACTCTTTGTCATGTGGCCCACTAGTTAGCTAGGTTAACTAGTTGGCTGACTAATTTGCTGTCATAACTAGCCGTCCAACTAGTTAGCTGACCTAACTAGTCGGCAGACTAGTTAGCTTATGTAAATTGTCGACTGACAAGTTGGCCCACTAGCCGGCCAATTGGTTGGCTAACTTAACTAGTTAGATGGCTAGTAGGCTGACTGGTTACCTGACATAACTAGTCAGTCAGCAATTAAGCCGACAGGTTAACTGACTTAACTAGTCAACCGGAGAGTGAGCCTACTTCTCAGCTGAAGTAACTAGTTCACCGGTGAGTGAGATGATTGGTCAACTGACTTAACTAGTCAGCCAATAGGCAAGTCGATTTGGCAGCCGAATTAAGTCAGCCATCATGTGAGATCACTGGTCAGCTGAATTTAGTCGACTGGCAAGTGAGCCAACTGCTCAGACTTAACTAGTCGGCCAGTGTGTCAGTCGACCAGTGAGTGGACTTAACTAGTCTGCCAGCGAGTAAGCTGACACGTGAGCTGTCTTAAATATTCGGCTGGTGAGTGAGCCGACCTTTGAGCTGACTTAACCAGTCGAGAAAGCTGACTAGTCTGCTGACCTGTTGGCCTGCGAGCGAGTCGACAAGTTAGTTGACCTGTTGGCTGGCAAGTGACTCGACTAATTTGCTGACTGGTTGGCAGGCGAGTGAGCCGAATATTTAACTGACCTGATGGAAAGCGAACTTGTCCACTGGTTAGCTGACCATCTAGCTGAGTTGCTAGCTGACTAGTTAGCCAAGTAACTAGCTGGTATGCTAGCTGAATTATCTAGCTAGCTGACTAGCTAGCTGGCAATCTATCTGAAATAAGTTGCTAGGAATCAAGCTATCTAGCTGTCTAGCAAGGTGACTTAACTAGGTACTTAGCTGGCTACTTAGCTGGCTAGCTGACTTAATTATCTATCTGACTAGCTAGGTGACTAACTAGTTGACTTATCTAGCCATTTGACAAGCAACCGGACTAGCTAGCTGAATTAACTAGATAGCTGAATAGTTAGCTGACTTGCTAGCTGACTTAACTAGCTAGCTGGCTAGCTAGCTAACTTAACTAGTTGACTAGCTAGCTGACTGGCTAGCTGGCTAGCCAGCTGACTTAACTAGATAAATACCTTGTTGGCTAGATGGCTAGCCAACTGGCTTAACTAGCGAGCTACCTGGTTTGCTAGCTAGCTAGGAAGCCCAGCAAGCTAGATTGCAGACTGTCCACCTGGCTAGCCAGCTGGCTTAAAAAGCCAGCCATCTGGCTGGACAGTAGGATAGAAAGCTGGCTTAACTAGCCAGCGACACTGTTGTTTATCTGCCTAGCAAGTCGTCATAATTATTTGGCCACCTACCTGACCAGCATGCTAACCAGCCATCTGAACATGCCAGCCTTCAAGGTAGCCAGCTGGCTAACCAGCTGATTTAACTAGCTATCTTAATTTGATAGCCATCCGGTTAGCCAGCTTAATTAATTAGCTAGCCAACTAGCTAGTCTGTCAGCTAGCCAGCTCACTTAACTCACTGACTTAACTAGCTAGTCAGCAGGCTAGCCAGCTGACTTAATTAGCTAGCTACCTATCTAAACAGGTGGCTAGCCAGCTGACATAGCTAGCTGACTTAACAATCTAGACAGCTGGCAAGCCACGTGAATTAACTATGTAGCTATCTAGTCAGTTGGCTTGCCATTTGAATTAACTTGCTCACTTATCCAGGTAGCCAACTGGCTACCAAGCACACTCAACTAGCTGACATAACTAGTTAGCAAGTTGGCTAGCCAATTGACTTAACTGACATCTTTAGCTAGCCAGGTGGCAAGCCAGCTGACTTAACTAGCTAGCTACTGATGTATACTACTGGCTTGTCCACTGAATTAACTACCTAGCTACCTAGCTAACCAGCTGGCTAGCGAGCTGACTTAACTAGATGACTTAACTAGCTAGCCAGCTGGCTACTCAGCAGACTTAACTAGTTAGCTACACAGATACGCAGCTGGCTAGCCAGCTGACTTAACTAACTGACTCAACTAGCTAGCCAGTTGACTTATCTATCTCATTTAACTAGCTAGTCAGCAGGCTGGCCAGCTGAATTAACTAGCTGGCTTAACCCACTAGCCAGCTGGCTAGCCAGCTGAATTAACTAGCTAGACACCTATGTAGCAAGTTGGGAATCCAGATGAAGTAACTAGCGGACTTAACTAGCTATCCAGCTGGCTAGCCAGCTATCTTAACTAGCTTGGTACCTACTATCCAGAGGGATAGCCAACTGACTTAACTTGCTGAATTAAGTAGCTAGTAAGCTGGCAAAACTAACTGACTTAACTAGTTAGCCAGCTGGCTACACAGCTGACTTAACTAGCTCTCCACATAGCTAGCTAGCTGGCTAGACAACAGACTAAACTAGCTGACTAAATTAGCTAGCAATCTGGCCAGCCAACTGACTTAACAAGCTTGCTACCTAGCTAGCCAGCTGGCTAGCCAGCTGACTTAAGTAGCTGAATTAAATAGCAAACCTTCTAGCTAGACGGCTGAATTAAGTAGCTTGCTATATAGCTAGTCAGCTGGCTAGCTGTCTGACTTTAATAGGTGAATTAATTAGCTAGCCAGCTTACTAGACAGCTGCTTTAAGTAGCAAGATAACTAGCTAATCAGCTGGATATCCCAGTAACTTAACTAGGTGGCTTAACTAACTAGCCAGTTGGCTGGACAGCAGACTTAGCTATGTAGCTATCTAGCTACCCAGCTGTCTAGTCAGCTGATTTAACTAGGTGACTTACGTAGCTAGCCAGCTGGTTAGCAGGCTGACCTAACTGTCTAGCTACCTAGCTAAACAGATGGATAGCCAGCTGAATTAACTAGCTAGCTATCTACATAGCCCACTGACTTGCCAGTTGACTTAACTACCTAGCTACCTAGCTAACCAGATGGCTAGTGAACTGAGTTAACTAGGTTACTTAACTAGCTAGCTAACTGGCTAGCCAGCTGAGTTAAATAGCTAGATACCCAGCTTGACAGCTGACTAGCCTGCTGACTTAGCTCACTGACTTAACTAACTAGAAAGATGACTTTACTGGCTGAATTAACCAGCTAGCTACCTAGCTAGCTAGCTGTCGTAAATATCTACCTACCTAGCTAGCTATCTATTTAGCCAGCTGACTTAACTAGCTGACTTTACTATCTAGCTAGTTGACATAAATACCTGACTTATATAGCTAGCTTTCTAGCTATCCAGCTGACTTAACTAGCTGATATACCATCTAGCATGAAGTATAGCCATCTGACTTAATTAGCTTTTTAAATAACTAACCAGCTGAATAGCCAACTGACTTAATGAACTGACATAAATAGCTAGCCAGCTGGTTTCCAGCTGACTTAACTAGCTGAATTAACCAGCTAGTCAGTTGGCTAACCAGCTCATTTTACTAACTGGCTGCTTATATAGTAAGCTGACTAGCCAACTGATTTACCAACTGAGTTAAGCTAGCAAGCTGACTAGCCAGCTCACTTAACTAGCTAGGTGCCTACCTAGTCAGCAGGCTAGCTAGCTGACTGATCTAACTCTCTTGAACAGTTAGCCTGCTGGCTAGCAAGCTGGCTTATCTAGCTAGCTACCTACCTAACCAGCTAGTTAGACATCTGACTAAACTAGCTGACTTAACCAGCTAGCCAGTTGGCTATCCAGTTAACTTAACTCGAAAACATCACTATCTATCCAGGTATCTCTCTAGAAGACTTAACTAGCTAGCTACCTCCCTTGCCAGTTGGCTAGACAGCTCTCTTATCTAGCAGAATTAACCACCTAGCCAGGTGGCTTGCCAACTGACTTAACTACCCCACTACTTAGCTAGTTGGCCAGCCAGGTGATTTAATTAGCTGAATCAACTAGCTAGCTACTTAGCAAGATTGCTTATTTAATAGTTGGCTAACTAGCTAACTACCTAGCTACCAGCTGATTTAAACATTTAGGTAACTAACTAGCTACCTAGCTAACAAGCTAACTCAATAGTTTGCTATGTAGGTAGGTAGGCGAATTAACCAGCTAGCTAACTAGTTAGCTTACCCATTATCTAACGTGCTAGCTAGCTGACTTAATCATCCGACTTAACTCCTTTGCTAACGAGCTTCCTAAGGACTCAAGCAGCTGACTTAAACTGTTAACTAACTAGATATCAAGCTGACTCATGCAGCTGACTTAACTCGTTAGCTCACTAGCTAGCTAACCTACTCAACTAACTGACCCAACCCGTTTGTTTACTAGCTAGCTAAATGACCCAACCAGCTGATTTAACCAGTTAATTGACTAGTTAACTACCTGACTCAACCTGGTGTCTTTAATCATTGGCTAACTTGTTAGCTAGCTGTCTTAACCAGCTGGCTAAATTAGAAAGCTGACTTAACTAGCTGAATTAGGTAGGTGACTTAACTACTTAGGTAGCTGACAATTGGTCAACATAACTAGTTATCTAGTTGACTTGAATACATGAATTAGTTAGTAAACTATTTAACTGGCTGAATAACTAGCTGACTTAACTAATTAGCTAACTAGTTAGTTAGTAGACTTAAGTAGCTGACTTATATATTTAGCTAACTAGTGAGCTAGCTAACTTAGCTAGATGACGTAGCTAGCTATCTGGTTAGTTAGCAGACTTAGCTAGTTGACTTAACTACTTGACTAAGGAGATAGTTAGCTGACTTAATGAGTTGGTTAACAAGTGAGCTGTTTTAACTAGTTGGTAAATGAGTTAGCTAGCTGAATTAACTAGTTGTTTAACGGGTTAGCTAGGTGAATTAACTTATGGGCTGACGATTCAGCTGGCTACTTAGATTGTTTAACATGTTGGCTGCTTACTTGGCCATCTTGTTAGCTGGCTTAACAAGTTGGCCGACAAGTCAACTGACTAGTTAACTGGCTTAACAAGATGAC
This sequence comes from Carlito syrichta, assembly GCF_000164805.1. NCBI lineage: Eukaryota > Metazoa > Chordata > Mammalia > Primates > Tarsiidae > Carlito > Carlito syrichta. The sequence goes on from NW_007261429.1 coordinate 57,125, forward strand.
TGAGGAGTTGGCCCACTAGTTAGCCATGTTAACTAGTTGCCTGCTCGTTTGCACAACTAAATAGCTGGCCGACTATTTGGCCGAGAGGTTAGCTGACCTAATTGGTCAGTCAACTAGTTAGCTGTGCTAACTTGTCTGCTGACAAGTTGGTCGACTAGTCAGACGATTGTTAGCTCACTTTACTATTTGGATGGCTAGTTGGCAACAGGTTACCTGACTTAACTAGTCTGCCAGCACGTGAGCCAACAGTTGAGCAGACTTGATTAGTCGGTGCATGAGAGCCGACTGGTCAGCTGACAACAATTCGGCCAGCAAGTAAACCAACTGGTAAGCTAACTTAAGTAGTCCGCTGGGGAGTGAGCCGACTGGTCAGTTGACTTAACTAACCTGCAGATGTGTGAGTTGAATGGTCAACTGACTTTAGTTGTCTGTTGAGTGAGCCAACTGGTCAGAGGACTTAACTAGTTGGCCATTGAGTGAGTAGACCCATGAGCAGAATTAATTAGTTGGCCATTGAGTGAACTGATGGGAGAGATGCCTTAACTAGTCGGCCAGCGAGAGAGCCACAGGTATGCTGACTTAACTAGTTGGCTGGCGTGCAAACCGACTAGTTAGCTGTCCTGTTGGCCTGCGAGCAAGCCGACGAGTTACTTGAACTTTTGGCTGGTGAGTGAGCCAATTGGTTTGCTGACTGGCTGGTAGGTGAGTGAGCAGACTAGTTAGCTGACCTGGTGGAAAGTGAACGAGGCCACTAATTATCTGACCAGCTTGCTGAGTTGCTAGCTCACTTATTAGCTAAGTAACTAGCTGATTTGCTTGCTGACTTAACTAGATAGCTGACTAGTTAGCTGGCTATGTGGCTGACAAATACTAGCTAGCAAATAAGCTATCTAGCTGTCTATTTAGCTGACTTAACTAGCCAGCTAACTGGCTAGTTAGCTGGCTAACTGATGTAACTATCTAGCTGATCAGTTGGCTGACTTAATAGCTGACTTAAATAGCTACTTGATAAGCAACCTGTCAACCTAGCTGACTTAACTACCTAAATGAATAGTTAACTGACTTACCAGCTGACTTAACTCACTAGCTGTCTAGCTAGCTGACTTAACTTAGCTGACTAGCTATTTGGCAGGCTAGCTAGCTAGCCAGCTGACTAAATTAGCTAGCTACCTGGTTGGCTAGAGGGCTAGCCAGCTGGCTTAACTGGCTAGCTACCTGGCTGGCTAGTTGGATATGCGGCCAGCTAGCTACCTGAAGGGCTGGCCAGTTGGTTATCTATTTGAATTAAATAGCTGGCAGGACAGTCTGATAGCCAGCCAGCTTAATTAGCCAGCCACCCTGCTGGTCAGCTGACTAGCCAGCCGGTTTAGCTAGATGACCACATACCTTACCAGCTGTCTTAACTTGCCAACCACCTAGCTAGCCTGCCATGAACCAGCTGATTAAACAATCTTACTTAAGTAGATAGCCATCTGGCTGGCCAGCTGGCTTAACTAGCTAGCCACCAAGCTATCCAGCTGGCTAGCCAGCTCTCTCAACTAGCTGACTTAACCAGCTAGAAAGCGGGCTAGACAGATGACTTAATTATCTAGCTACCTACCTAGCCAGTGGACTAACCAGTTGACATAACTAGCTTATGTAACATGCTAGATAGCTGACTAACCAGCTGAATTATCTAGCTGGCTACCTAGTTAGCCAGATGGCTGGCCAATTAAATTAACTAGCTGACAACCACCAAAGTGCTGGCTATCCAGTTAACTCAACTAGATGTCTTAACATGTAACCCAGCTGGCTAGCCATCTGACTTAACTAGCTGACATCACTAGATAGCCAGTATGCTAGCCAGCTTGCTTAACTAGATAGCTACCAATGTAAAACGTTGACTTGCCAGGTGACTTAACTAACTGACGTAAAGAAGTAGCCAGCTGGCTAGCCAGCAGACTTATCTAGCTAGCTATATATTTAGGCAGCTTGCTAGCCAGCTGACTTTAACTGACTTAACAAGCTAGGCTGCTGAATTAACTAGTTGAGTTAACAAGTCAGCTACCTACCTAGCCAGCTGACACATCTAGCTTTTACTAGCTAGCTACCTAGGTGGCTATCATATAGCTAGTTGACTTAATTAGTTGACCTAACTAGCTAGCTCACTGACATATCTAGCTGACTTGACTGGCTAGCTTCCCAGCTAGCCAGCTGACATAATTAACTAAAATATCTAGCGAGCCAGATGGCTACCCTTCTGATTTAAGTGACTTTTTATCTAGCTAGCCAGCTGTCTTGACAACTGAGTTAACATGCTGTCTTAACTAGCTAGCCAGCCGGCTAGCCAGCTCTCTTAACTAGCTGACTTAACTAGCTGGCCACCTGGGGAACCAGCTGACTTTAATGTGTAGCTATCTTGCTAGACAGCAGCCTAGCCAGCTGAATTAACTGGTTGACTTAATGAAGTAGTCAGCTGGCTAGCCATCAAAATTAACTAGCTCTCTACCTAGCTAGACAGCTTGATAGCCAGCTGACTTAACTAGTTGTTATAAATAAAAAGCCTGATGGCTAGCAAACGGACTTAACTAGCTACCTACCTACATAGCCTGCTGACTTGCAGTTGACTTAAATATCAATGTATCTAACCAACTAGCCAGTGAGCTGATTTAATTAGGTTACTTATCTAGCTAGCCAGCTGACTAACCAACTGACTTAACTAGATAGCTGCCATCATAGTTAGTTTGCTAGCCAGCTGATTTAACTAACTGACTTAACCAGTTATCCAGCTGACTTAACTAGCTGATGTAACAAGCAGGCTATCTAGTTCTCCAGCTGAGTTAACTAGCTGATTTAACTAGCTAGCTACCGAGCTAGCCAGTTGGCTGGTCAGCTGACTTAACTATCTGACTTAATTAGCTAGCCAGCTGGAAGACCAGCTGAATTTTCGAACTTACCTAACCAGCTAGCCAGCTAACTAGCTAGCAGACTTAACTTGCTAGCTACCTAACCAGCCAACTGGGAAGCCAGCTGAATTATCTAGCTGACTTAACTAGCTAGCCAGATGGCTAGCCAGCTGACTTAATGAGCTTACTACCTAGCCAGCCAGCTGGCTAGCATTTTGACTTAGCTAGTTCACTTAATCAGGTAGCCAGCTGTCTAGCAGGCTGACGTAACTGACTAGCTACCTAGCTAGGCAGCTGGAGAGCCAGCTGACTTAACTAGCTAACTACATACGTACCCTGCTGTCTTACCAGCTGACTTAACTACCTAGCTACCTAGCTATCCAGCTAGCTAGTGAGTTGACGTAACAAGGTTACTTAACTAGCTATCTAACTGGCTAGCCAGTTGACTTAATTAGCCAGATACACAGCTGGGCAGCTGGCTAGCCAGCTGAGTTAATTCGCTGATTAACTAGCAAGCAAGCTTACTCAATTAGCTGAATTAACCAGCTGGCTACCTAGCTAGCCAGCTGGCTTAACTAGCTGGCTGAACTAACTAGCTACCTAACTAGCTATCTTACTGGCCAGCTGACTAAACTAGCTGACTCAACTAGCTAGCTAGCTGACATAACTAGCTGACTTATATAGCTAGCTTCCTAGCTAGCCAGCTGATTTAATTAGCTGAAATAACTAGCTAGCCAGATGGATAGCCATCTGACTTGACTAGCTGTTTATCTAGCTAACCAGCTAGATAGCCAACAGACTCAATAAGTTGTCTTAATTAGCTAGCCAGCTGGTTTCCAGCTGACTTAAATAGCTGAACTAAACAGCTAGTCAGCTGCCTAGCCTGCTGACTTACCTAGCTGACTTAAGCTAGCAAGCTGCACAGCAACTCATTTATATAGCCAACCACCTACCTAGACAGCAGGCTAACCAGCTGACTTAACTAGCTGACTTGAACTGCTAGCCTGCTGTCTAACAAGCTGACTTACCTAGGTAGTTGCCTAACTAGCCAACTGACTAGACAGCTGACTAAATTAGATGAGCTAACCAGCTAGACAGTTGGCTAGCGAACTGACATAACTCACTGACATAACTAGCTAGCCAGGTAGCTATCAAACTGACTTAACTAACTAGCTACTTACCTTGTCAGTTGGATTTGCCAGCTCTCTTAACCAGCTGAATTAAACAGCTAGCCAGATGGTTAGCCAACTAACTTCACTATCTAGCTACCTGGTTAGCCAGCTGACTAACCAGTTGACAACTAGCTGACTTAACTAACTAGCTACCTAGCTAGCCAGTTGACTTAAATAGTTACCAAAATAGCTAGTTACCTAGCTAGCCAGCTGACTTAAATAGTTAGCTGCCTAGCTTGCTACCTGACTTAACCAGCTAGTCAACTAGTTAGCTTACTCATTATTTAACGTGCTAGCTAGGTGACTTAATTATCTTACTTAACTCATTAGCTAATGAGCTTCCTAAGTGAATCAAGCAGCTAACTTAACTGGTTAGCTAACTAGCTAGCTAGCTTACTCATCCAGCTGACTTAACTCATTAGCTAATAGGTAACTAACCTACTCAACCAGCTGACTCAACCAGTTTGTTAACTAGCTAGCTATATGACTCAACCAGCTGACTTAACCAGTTAGTTAACTAGTTAACTATCTGACTCAACCTGCTGACTTAACCCATTAAGTAACTAGCTAGCTAGCTGTTTTAACCAGCTTACTTAATTAGAAAGCTGACTTAACTAGATGAATTAGGTAGGTGATGTAACTACTTAGGTAGCTGACTTATCTGGCAGACTTAACTAGTTAGTTAGTTGAAATAAATACCTGAGTTAAATAGTTTGCTAAGTATTTTACTAGCTGAATAACTAGCTGACAACTAAATAGTTAACTAGTTAGGTAGCAGACTTAATAGCTGACTTAAATATTTAGCTAACTAGTATGCTTGCTGACTTAGCTAGCTGACTTAGCTAGCTTCCTGGTTAGCTAGCTGACTTAGGTAGCTGACTTAACTAGTTGACTAATGAGATAGCTGGCTGACCTAGCGAGTTGGTTAACGATTTAGATACCTGTTTTAACTAGTTTGTAAACGAGTTAGCTTGCTGAATTAACTAGTTGTTTAACAAGTTAGCTATGTGAGTTAATTTGGTTGATGAGTCAGCAGAATTGTTAGCTGTTTTAACAGGTTGGCTGACTACATGACAGACTTGTTAGCTTGCTTAATAAGTTGGCCGATTAGTTGGCAGACTAGTTAGCTGGGTTAGATAATAGACTGACAAGTTAGCCCACTAGTCAACCCTGTTAACTAGTTGGATGGCTTGTGTGCTGACTTAACTATAAGACCGATTAGTAGGCCTATTAGTTAGATCACCTAACTTGTCGGCGACTAGTTAGCTGAGATTTTTGACTGACAAGTTGGCCGTTTATTCAGCCGATAGGTTAGCTGACTTAACTAGTTGGCCGGCTAGGCAGCCTACCGATTAGCTGACTTAACTAGTCAGCCAGCAAGTGAGCCAACAGGCAAGCTGATTTAACTAATTGCCTGGAGAGTGATCCGACAGATCAGCTGACTTAACGAGTCACCCGGCGAGTGAGCTGACTGGTCAGCTGACTTAACTATTTTGCAGGTGACTTGTGAGCTGACTTAACTAGTCGACCAGTGAGTGAAGCGACAGGCGAACTACATTAACTAGTCAGCTGGTGAGCGAGCCGACTGGTGAGGTGACTTAACTAGTTGCCTGGAGAAAAAACCGACTAGCTAGCTAACCTGTTGGCCTGTGAGACAGCTGACAAGTTAGTTGACGTGTTGGCTGACAATTGGAAGGACTCATTTGCTGACCGGTTGGCAGGAAAGGGAGCCGACTATTTAGCTGACATGATGGAAAGTGAGAGATACTATTAGTTAGATAACCAGCTAGATGAGTTTCTAGCCGACTAGTTAGCTAAGTAACTAGCTGATTTGGTAGCTGAATTAACTAGCTAGCTAACTAGCTAGCTGGCTATGTAGCTGACATAACTGGATAATTCAACTAGTCAGCTGAATTAATTATCTTGGTATATAGCTAGCCAGCTGGCTAGACAGCTGACTTAACTAGGTGACTTAACTAGATAGGCAGCTGTCTAGCCTGCTGACTTATATAACAAGCTACCTAGCTAGCCAGCTGACTAGTCAGCTGACTTAACTATGTTACTTAATTAGCTATCCAGCTGGCTAGACTGCTGACGTAACTGGTTAACTACCTAGTTTTCCAGCTGTATATCCAGCTGACTTAACTAGGTTTCTTAACTAGCTAGCCAGCTGGCTGGACAGCTGACATAACTAGCTAGCTACACTGGTAGCCAGTTGTCTAGCAAATTGACTTAACAAGGTAACTTAACTAAGTAGCCAGCTGGCTAGCAAGTATACATAACTGCCTAGATACCTAGATAGCCAGCTGGATAGCCAGCTGACTTAACTAGTTAACTACCTACATATCCCACTGGCTTCCCAGCTGACTTAACTACCTAGCTTTCTAGCTAACCAGCTGGTTAGTGAGCTAACTTAACTAGGGGACATAACTATCTAGTCAGCTATCTAGACAGCTGTCTTAACTACCACTTACCCTGTTAGGCAGATGGCTAGCCAGCTGACTTAACTAGCTGAATTACCTAGCAAGCCAGCTGACATAACTAGCTGACTTAACTATCTAGCTACCTAGCATACCAGCTGAATTTTATAGTTGAAATTACTAGCTACCATCCTAGCTAGCTATCTAGCCAACTTAACTAGCTGCTTTAACTAGATAGCTAGCTGACATAACTAACTGACTTACTAGCTGGCTACCTAGCTAGCCAGTTGACTTTACTAGCTGAAATAACTAGCCAGACAACTCTCTAGCCATCTGAATTAACCAGCTTTTTAACTAGCTATTGAGAAGGCTAGCCAACTGACTTAACGAGGTAACTTGATTAAGTAGCTAGCTGGTTAGCCAGCTGACTAATGAACTAGTTGATTAACCTGCTAGGCAGCTGGACAGCCAGGTGACTAAATTAGCTGATTTAACTATTTATCCAGCTGGCTAACCAGCTGACTTAACTAGCATTCTAGCTCTCTAGCCATCTGGATAGCCAGATTTCTTTCTTTCTTTTTTTTTTTGAGTTGGAGTCTCACTCTGTCGCCCAGACTGGAGTGCAGTGGCCGCTCCCAGCCACCGCAGCCTCGACCTGCTGGGCTC
>NW_007261429.1:64342-71769 GCF_000164805.1 Carlito syrichta
TGGGCTCAGGCAATCCACTCACCTCAGCCTCCCAAAGGTGTGGGATTACAGGCTGAGTCATCAAGCCTGGCTGATAGCCAGCTTTCTTAACTAGCTGACTTAATTAGTTAACCAGCTGTCTAACCAACTGACTTTACTAGGTCAATACTGAGTTAGCCATTGGGCTAGTCAGGTGACATAACTAGCATTTTTCACTAACTGGCCTGCTTTCTAGCCAATTGAATTAACTATTTTGCTACATAACAAGCAAGATAACTATCCAGCTGAATTAACTAGGTAGCTTATCTTTCTTTTTGTTTTTGAGTTGGAGTCTCACTCTGTCACCCAGACTGGAGTGCAGTGGTCACTCCCGCCACCACAGCTTCGACTTGCTGGGTTCTGGCAATCCTTCCACCGCAGCCTTCCAATTAGCTGGAATTACAGGCATGCGCTACCACACTCAGCTGATTTTTTGATTTATTGTAGAGATGAGGTCTCACTGTCCAGGCGGGTCTCGAACACACGGGCTCAGGCAATCCACTCACCTCAGTCTCCCAAAGGCACAGGATTACAGGCTGAGCCACCGAGCCTGGCTGACTTATCTTTCTAGCAAGCTGTCTAGTGAGTTGACTTAACTGGCAAGCTACCTAGCTAGCCAGCAGACTAGTCAGCTGGCTTAACTTGGTCATTTAACTATCTAGCCAGCAGGCTAGACAGCTGACATAACTAGCTAACTCCCTAGCTAACATGCAGGCATGCCAGCTAACTTAACTAGATGAGTTAACTAGCTACCCAGCTGGATAACCCGCTGACTTAAGTGGTTAGCTAGCTACCTAGCCAACAGGCTAGCAAGCTGACTTAAGTAGACTTAACAAAGTAGCCAGCTAGCTAGCCAGCAAACTTAAGTAGCAAGGTACCTAGCTAGACAAGTGAATAGCTAGCTGACTTATCTAGCTGACCTAATTAGACACATGATGGCTAACCAGCAGACTTAACTAGATACCTACCTACATATACCACTGGCTTGTCAGCTGACTTAACTACCTAACTACCTAGCTAACCTTCCGGCAAGTGAGCTGACTTAACTAGGTGACTAAACTAGCTGGCTAGCTGGCTAGCCAGCTGACAAAACTAGCTGGTTATCCTTCTATGCAGCTGTCTAGTCATGTGACTTAACTCACTGACTAAACTAGCTAGCAACCTGACTTAACTAGCTGACTTAACTAGCTAGCTACCTAGATACCCAGCTGACAAATAGTTGATTTAACTAGCTTGCTACATATCTAGCTGTCAGGTAGCTTGGTGAATTAACTAGCTGACTTAACAAGCTAGCTAGCTGACATATCTAGTTGAGTTAACTAGCTAGCTTCCTAGCTAACCAGTGGACTTAACTAGCTGAAATAACTAGCGAGCCAGCTGGCTACCCATCTAATATAACTAACTTTTTATCCAGCTAGCCAGCTGTCTAGACAACTGGCTTAACGTGCTGACTTAATGAGATAGCCACCTACATAGCTAGCCAGCAGCCTAGCCAGCCGATTTAAGTAGCTGACTTAACGAAGTAGCCAGCTGGCTAACCAGCAGACTTAGCTAGTTAGCTACCTGCCTTTCTAACTAGCTACTTAAGCTAGCTATCTAGCTAGCCAGGTGACTTAACAGGCTGACTTAACTAGCTAACTAGCTGATATGACTAGCTGACTTATATAGCTAGTTCCTAGCTAGTCATCTCACTTAACCAGCTGAAAAAGCAAACTAGCCAGATGACTAGCCATCTGACTTAACTGACTTTTTACCTAGCTAACCTGCTGGATAGCCAACTGACATAATGAACTGACTTAACTAGCTAGCCAGCTGGTTGCCAGGAGACTTAACTAGCTAACTTTACCAGCAAATCAGCAGGCTAGACAGCTGTCTTAAATAGCTGGCTACCTATCTAGTCACGTGAATAGCCAGCTGAATTACTTAGGTGATTTATGCTAGCAAGCTGGCTAGCCAACTCACTGAACTAGTTAGCTACCTACCTAGCCAACAAACAAGCTTTCTGACTTAACTAGAAGACTTGAACAGCTAGCCTGCTGGCTAGCAAGCTGATGTATCTAGCTAGCTACCTACCTAGCCAGCTGGCTAGATAGCTGACTAAACTAGCTGACTTAACCAGCTACCCAGTTGGCTAGCTGGCTGATTAACTGACTGACATCACTAGTTAGCCAGGTAGCTATCTAGTTGACTTAACTAGCTAGCTACCTAAGTTGCCAGTTGGCTTGCCAACTCTCTTAACTAGGTGAATAGCCAGCCAGCCAGCTGGCTAGCCAACTGTCTTGACTTGCTCACTACCTAACTCCCCAGGTGGCTAGCCAGCTGACTTAAGTAGCTGACTTAACTAGCAAATTACCTTACTAGCTAACTGACTTAAATAGTTACCTAACTAGCTACCTTCCTAGCAAGTCAGCTGACTTAAGTAGTTAGCTAACTACCTAGCTACATAGCTAACAAGCTGACTTAAATAGTTAGTTGCCTAAGTTGCCAGCTGACTTAATCAGATGGCTACATATTTAGCTTACTCGTTATCTAACATGCTAGCTAGCTGACTTAATCATCTGACTTAGCTCGTTAGCTAATGGGCTAGCTAACTGACTCAACCAGCTGACTTAACTCTTTAGCTAACAAGCTAGCTAGCTGACTAATCCAGATGACTTAATTGGTTAGCTAACTAGCTAGTTAGCATATTCAAACAGTTGACTCAAGCCGTTTGCTAACAATCTAGCCTGCTGACTCAACCAGCTGACATAACACGTTACTTAATTAGCTAACTGCCTGACTCAACCTGCTGACTTAACCCATTAGCTAATTACCTAGCTTGCTGTCTAAAGCAGCTAACTAAATTAGAAAGCTGACTTTACTAACTGACTTAGCTAGCTGACTTAACTACTTAGCTAGCTGACTTAACTGGCAGACTTAAGTAGCTTGCTAGCTGTCTTAACTACCTGAATCAAATAGTTAGCTATATATTTAGCAGGTGAATAACTAGCTGAGTTACCTAGTTAGCTAAATAGGTAGCAGACTTAAGTAGCTGACTTAAATAGTTAACTAAATAGTGAGATAACTGTCTTAGCTAGCTGATTTAGCTAGCTAGCTAGTTAGCTAGCTGACTTAACTAGTTGGCTAATCACATAGCTAGCTGACATAATGAGTTGGTTAACAAGTTAGCTGACTGTTTTAACTACTTGGTAAATGAGTTAAGTAGCATTCTTAATTAGTTGGGTAACGAGTTAGGTAGGTGACATAACTTGGCTGAAAATTCAGCTGACTACTTATCTGGTTTAACACGTTGGCTGACTATTCAGTCGACTTGTTATCTGGCTTAACAAGTCGGCCAATTGGTTGGCCGACTAGTTAGCTGGGATAATTAGTTGATCGATGAATTGGCCCCCAAGTAAGCTACGTTAACTATTTGGCTGGCTAGTTTGCTGACCTAAGTAGTTGGCTGACTAGTTGGCCAACTACTTAGCTGACCTAACTAGTTGGTCCACAATTTAGGTGACCTAACGTGTCAGCTCACAAGTTGGCTGACTAGTTGGCTCATTGGTTAGCAGATTTAAATAGTCGGCCTGCTAGTCAGCCGACCAGTTAGCTTACTTAACTAGCAGGCCAGCGAGTGAACCCACAGGTGAACTGACTTAACTAGTCGGTTGGCAAGTGAGAAGACTGGCCAGCTGACTTCACTATTCGGCTAGTGAGTCAGCCGACTGGTCAGCTGATTTAACTAGTCAGCCGGCGAGTGAGCTGACTGGTCAGCTGACTTTCGTTGGCTAGTGTGTGAGCCAAATGGTCAGAAGAGTTAACTAGTCAGCCAGTGAATGAACAGAAGGGTGAGCTGACTTAACTAGTCATCCGGCGACTGACCCAGCATGTGAGCTGCCTTAACTAGTCGGCCACCTTGTGAGCCGACCAGTGAGCTGACTTAACTAATCAGCTGGTGAGCAAGCCGACTAGTTAGCTGACCTGTTGGTCTGCAAGTGAGCTGAAAATTTAGTTGACCTATTGGCTGGTGAGTGAGCCAACTAGTTTGCTAACTAGTTTGCAGGCAAGTGAGCAGAGTAATTAGTTGACCTGATGTAAAGCGAGTGAGCCCACTATTTATCTGGCCATAGCTGAGTTGCTAGCTGACTAGTTAGCTAAGTAACTAACTGATTTGCTAGCTGACTTAACTAGCTAGCTGACTAGCTAGCTGACTAGCGGACATAACTAGCTAGCCAACAAGCCATGTAACTCTTTAGCTTGCTGACTTAACTAGCTAGCTATCTGGCTAGTTAGCAGCTAACTGACTTAATTATGTAGCTGGCTAGCTAGTGCTAGCTGACTTAACTAGCTAGTGGACTAACCAGCTGACTAGCTAGCTGACTTCATTAGCTACCTGAATGATTAGTTGACTTGCTAGCTGACTTAACAAGCTAGCTGGCTAACTAGTTGACTTAAGTAGCTTACAAGCAACTACACTGAATATCTGGTCAACCAGCTGACTTAACTAGCTAGTTAACTGGTTGTCTACATGGGTAGCCATCTGACTTAACTAGCTACATACCTGGCTGGCTAGGGGCTAGGCAGTCGGCTAGTGAGGTAGTGGGCTGACAAGCTGGCCAGCCAGCCAGCTTAAATAGCCATTCAGCTGACTGGATGGTTGGATGTCCAGCTGGCTTAACTAGCCAACCACCCTGCTGGTCAGCTGGCAGCCAACTAGCTTATCTAGCATGCCACCTACTTGAGCAGCCTGCTAACCAGTCAACTTAATTTGTTAGGAACCTAGCTAGCTGTTGGCTAACAAGCTGACTTAACTAGCTGGCATAACTATATAGACATCCGGCTAGTCTGTTGAATTAACTAACTAGCCACCTAGTTAGCCAACTGACTAGCCAGGTCACTTAACTTGCTGAATTAACTAGCTAGCCAGACTGCTAGCCGGCTGACTTAATTACCTAGGTACCTTTATAGCCAAGTGGCTAGCCAGATAACTTAACTGCCTGACTTAACAAGCTATTCAGCTGTCTAGACAGCTGATGAAACGAGCGAGCTGCCTAGCAAACCAGTTGATAAGCCAAGTGAATTAACTAGCTGTCTTAACCAGCTAGCCAGCTGACTCAACTAACAGACATAACTAGATAGCCAGATGGCTAGCCAACTGACTTAACTAGCACACAACACAAGCTAGCCTGTTGACACGCAAGCTGACTAAAATACCGAGCTACCTATGCATACCGTTGGCTTGCCAGCTGACTTAACTACCTAACTAGCTAACCAGCTGACTAGCTAGCTGACCTAACTACATGACTTAACTATCTAGCCAGCTGGTTAGCCATCAGAATTAACAAGCTAGCAACCCAGCAAGGCAGCTGGCTAGCCAACTGACTTAACTAGATGACTTAACTAGCTAACCAGCTGACTTAGCTAGCTGACTTAACTAACGAGCTACCCAGCTAGCTAGCTTACATTACAAGCTGAAATAACTAGCTAGTACATAGCTAGCTAGCTAGCTAGTCCACAAAACTACCAGACTTAATTAGCTGTCAAGCTGACAAAACTAGCTGACTTAACTGGCTATCTACCTATCTAGCCTGATGAATTTACTAGCTAAAATAACTAGCTAGCCAGCTATCTAGCCATCTAGCTTGACTAGCTTTATAAGTAGCTAGCAAACAGGCTAGCCAACTGACTTAAAGAGGTGACATACCTAACTAGCCAGCTGGTTAGCCAGCTGACTTAACCAGCTGATTAACGAGCTAGACAGTTGGCCAGCCTGGTGGCTAAACTGGCTGACTTAACTGGATATCCAGATGACTAGGCTGCTGACTTATCTAGCTCTGTACCCCTCTAGCCACCTGGATAGCCAGTTTACTTAACTAGGTGACATAATTAGCTAGCCAGCTTGCTAAACAACAGATTTAAATAATTCACAACCTAGGCAGCAAACTTGCTAGCCAGCTGACTTAACTAGCTGTCTTAACTTGCTGGCCTGCATTCTTTCCTGTTGAATTAACTAGCATGCTACATAGCTAGCCAGCTGCCTATCCAGCTGAATCAACTAGGTGACTTATCTAGCTAGCCAGCTATCTAGCCAGCTGAGTTAACTAGCAAGCTACATAGCTAGCCAGCTGCTTTCTCAGCTGACCTAACTTGGTGACATAACTAGCTAACCACCTGGCTAGATAGTTGACATAACTAGTTAGCTACCTAGCTAGCAAGCTGGTTAGTCAGCTGTCTTAACTATCTGACTTAACAAGCTAGCCAGCTGGCTAGCCAGCTGACTTAATTGCCTAGCTACTTAGTTAGCCACCTGATTTAACTAGCTGAAATAACTAGTGAGCCAGTCGGCTACCCATCTGACGTAACCAGCTTTTTAACTAGCTAACCAGCTGGCAAGACAACTGACTTCACCAACTGACTTCACCAACTGACTTAAGTAGCTAGTCAGCTGGTTAGCCAACTGACTAAACTAGTTGACTTTACTAGCTGGTCAGCTGGCTATCCAGCTGACTTAATTGTCTAGCTATCTAGATAGCCAGCAGCCTTGTCAGCTGACTTAACTAGCTGACATAATTAAGTAGCCTGCTGACTAGCTAGCAGATTTAACTAGCTACCTACCTAGCTAGACAGATTGATAGCCAGCTTATTTAACTAGCTGTTATAAGTAGATAGCCTGATGGCTTGCCAGCACTCTTAGGTAGCTTCCTACCTACATTGACCTCTGGTGTGACAACTGATTTAACTACCTAAATAACTAGCTAACCTGCTGGTCAGCGAGCTGACTTAACTACGTGACTTAACTAGCTAGCCAGCTTGCTAGCTAGCTGATTTCACTGGCTAGGTACCCTGCTAGGTAGCTGACTATCCAGCTGACTGAAATAACTGACTTAATTTGCTAGATACCTAGCTAACAAGCTGACTTAACTAACTAACTTAACTAGCTAGATACCAAGCTAGCCAGCTGGCTGGCCAGCTGACTTAACTAGCTGACTTAACTAGTTAGCCTGCTGGCTGGCCCACTGACTTAACTTTCTATCTTAACTAGCAAGCCAGCAGCCTGGCCAGCTGAATTAACTAGCTGAATTAACGAGATAGCCAGCTGGCTAGCCAGCTGACTTAACCAGTTAGCTACCTAGCTTGCCAGCTGGGAAGCCAGCTTAATTAACTAGGTGATTTAAATAGCTGGCCAGGTGGCTTGCCAGTTGACTAAACTAGCTTGTTACCGAGCTACCCAGCTGGCAAGCCAGCTTACATAACTAGTTGACATAACCTGCTAGCAAGCTGGATAGCCAGTTGACTAAACTAGCTGAATTAACTAGTTAGCCAGCTGGCTAGGCAGCTTACTTAACTAGCTCTCTACGTGGCAAGCCAGCTGGCTAGTCAGCTGACTTACCTAGCTGACTTAATTAGCTTGCCAGCTGGCTAGCCAA
>NW_007261429.1:73176-74847 GCF_000164805.1 Carlito syrichta
TGCTGGCTAGCAAGCTGACTTGTCTAGCTAGCTACCTACCTAGTCAGCTGGCTAGACAGCAGACTAAACTAGCTGACTTAACCAGTTGGCCCGTTGTCTAGCCAGCTGACTTAACTCTCTGACACCACTAGCTAGCCCGGTAGCCATCTTGCTTACATAACTAGCTATCTTCATACCTAGCCAGTTGACTAGTCAGCTATCTTAACTAGATGAATTAACCAACTAGCCAGCTGGCTAGCCAACAGACTTAACTAGCTTCCTACCTAGCAAGACAGCTGGCTAGGAAGCTGACTTAACTAGCAACTACTTACCTAGCTGGCTGACTTAAATAGTTAGGTAAATAGCTAGCTATGTAGTAGCAAGCTTGCTTAAATACTAAGCTAACTAGCTAGCTACCTAGCTAAAAACTGACTTAAATATTAAGCTTCCTTGGTAGCTAGCTGACTTAACCAGCTAGATAACTAAATAGCTTAATCGTTATCTAACGTGCTAGCTAGGTGGCTTTATCGTCTGTCTTATCCCGTTAGCTAATGAGCAGGCTAGCTGACTCAACCAGCTGAGTTAACTCGTTAGCTATCTAGCTAGGTAGCCTAATCAACCAGCTGACTCAACCTGTTTGATAACTAGCTAGCTAGCTGACTCAATCATCTGACTTAACTCATTAGTTAACTAGCTAACAACCTGACTCTACCTGCTGACTTAAACATTTAGCTAACTAGCTAGCTAGCTGTCCTAACCAGCTGTCTATATTAGAAAGCTGACTTAACTAGCTGACTTGGCTAGCTGACTTAACTGGGTGGCTTACCTCGTTAGCTAGCTGACTTAACTACCTGAATTAAATAGTTAGCTAACTATATAACTAGCTGAATAACAAGCTGACAGCTAATTAACAAACTAGTGAGGTAGCAGACTTAAGTGTCTGACTTAAATATTAGCTAACTAGTGAGTTAGATGACTTAACTAGTTGAATTATCTAGCTAGCTAGTTAGCTAGCTCACTTAGCTAGCTGACATAACTAGTTAGTTTATGACATAGCTAACTGAATTAACGAGTTGGTTAATGAGTTAGATGACTGTTTTAACTAGTTGGTAAAGAAGAAAATGGCTGACTTAAATAGTTGGTTAATGAGTTAGCTAGGTGACAACTTGTCTGATGAGTCGGCCGACAAGTTAGCTGGGTTAACACGTTGGCTGCCCTGTTAGCTGGCTTAACAATTAGGCCAACTAATCGGCCGACTATTTAGCTTGGGTAACTTGTTGGCTGAGGTGTTGGCCACATAGTTAACTTGGTTAAGTAGCTGGTTGGCTAGTTTGCTGACCATATTATTCGGCCTACTAGTTGGCCGAATAGTTAACTGATCCAACTAGTCGGCCGAATATTTAGCTGACCTAAATTGTCGGCTGCCAAGTTGGCCCACTAGTTGGCCTATTGGTTAGTTGACTTAACTAGTTGGCTGGATAGTAGGCCGACCGGTTAGCTGACTTAACTAGTCGGCCAGCGTGGGATCCAACAGGTGAGCTGACTTAACTAGTTGGCTGGTGAGTGAGCCAACTGGTCAGCTGAATTTAGTATTTGACCAGCAAGTGAGCTGATGCATACACTACCATAACTATTCAGCTGGCGAGTGAGCCAACTGGTGAGCTGACTTAACTAGTTTGCTGGCAAGCAAGT
>NW_007261429.1:75784-76555 GCF_000164805.1 Carlito syrichta
TGGCCACCTGGCAAGCCAGCCAGCTTAAATAGCCAGCTGGCTAGTTGGACAGTGGAATAGCCAGTCGGCTTAACTATTCAGCCACCCTGCTGCTCAGACTGCTAGCCAGTCGGGTAAACTAGCTGGCCACCTAAATCAACAGCCTGCTAACCAGTCGGCTTAACTTACCAGCCACCTAGCTAGCCAGCCGGCTAACCAGCTGTCTTAAATAGCTGACTTAACTAGATAGCCATCCGGCTAGCCAGCTGGCTTTAATAGCCAGCCACCTAGTGAGCCAGATGACTAAACAGCTCACTTTACACGCTGACTTAACTAGCTAGCAATTTGGCTAGCCAAATGACTTAATTAGCCAGCTACCTAACTAGACAGGTGGCTAGCCAGTTGACTTAACTAGATGACTTAACCAGCTAGCCAGCTGGTCAACCAGTTGATTTAACTCGCTAGCTACCTAGCTAACCAGATGGCTAGCCACTTGAATTAACTAGCTGACTTAACCCACTAGTCAGCTGGCTAGCCAGCAGACTCAAGTAGTTGATTTAACTTGTTAGCCAGCTGGCTAGCCAGCTGACTTAACTAGCTGACATCCCTAGATAGACAGGTGGCTAGGCAGCTGACTTAACTAGCTAGCTACCTATGTATCCCGCTGGCTTCAGAACTGACTTAACTACCTAACTACCTAACTAACCAGCTTGCTAGCCAGCAAACTTAACTAGTTGTCATAACTTGCTGCTCTGCTTCCTAGCCAGTTGAATAAACTAGCTTGCTACATAC
>NW_007261430.1:0-8726 GCF_000164805.1 Carlito syrichta
CTTAACTAGCTAGCTACTTATGAAGCCCGTTGACTTGACAGCTAATTATCTAACTAGCTACCTAGGTAACCAGCTGTATGGTGAGCTGACATAACTAGGTTACTTTACTAGCTAGCTCACTGTCTATACAGATGACTTAACTATCTAGCTACCCAGCTAGCCAACTGGCTAGCCAGCTGTCTTACTCACTGACTTAACAAGCTAGCAAGCTAACTTAACTAGCTGACTTAACCAGCTATCTACCTAGCTACCCAGCTGGCTTAACTAGTTGAAATAACTAGCTAGCCAGATGGCTAGTCATCTGACTTAACTAGCTTTTTAGCTACATAACCAGCTGGATTGCCAAATGATTTAATGAGTTGAGTTAACTAGCTAGGTAACTCATTGTTACTTGACTTAAGTAGCTGACTTAACCAGCTAGTCAGCTGTCTAGCCAGCTGACTAAACTATCTGGGTACCTACCAGCCAGATGGCTAGCCTGCTGACTTACGTAGGTGACTTAAGTTAGCAGGCTGGCTAGCAAGTTCACATAACTAGCTAGATGCCTACGTAGCCAGCTGACTAGCCATCAGAATTAACTAGGTGCATTGAAGAGCTAGTCTGCTGGCTAGAAAGCTGACTTATCCAGCTATCTACCTATGTAGTCAGCTGGCTAGACAGCTAACTAAACAAGCTTACTTAAACAGCTGGCCAGTTGACTAGCTTGCTGATTTAAATCGCAAAGATCACTAGCTAGTCAGGTAGCTATCTAGCTGACTTAACTATCTAGTTACCTACCTTGCCAGATGGTTTGCCAGTTCTATTAACTAGCTGAATTAACCAGCTAATCAGTTAGCTAGCAAACTGATTTAACTAGCTCGATACCTAGCTAGCCAGCTGCCTTAAATTGTTAGCTAACTAGCTAGCTACCTATCTAACAAGCTGACTTAAATAGCTGGCTAGCAAGCTAGCTGACTCAACCAGCATGGTGACTAGTTAGTTTACTCGTTATCTCACGTGCTAGCTAGGTGACTTAATCATCTGACTGAACTCATTAGCTAACAAGCTAGCTAGTTGACACAACCAGCTGACATAACACGTTAGCTAACTAGCTAGCAAGGTGACTCATTCAGCTAACTTAACTCATTAGTTAACTTGCTAGCTAGCCTACGGAACCAGCTGAGTCAAACCATTTGCTAACTAGCTATTCAACTGACTCAACTAGCTGATTTAATCCGTTAGTTAACTAGTTAACTACCTGACACAACCTGCTGACGTAAACTATTAGCTCACTAGCTAGCTAGCTGTATTAACCAGCTGACTAATTTAGAAAGCTGACTTAACTAGATGACTAAGCTAGCTGACTTAACTATTTATCTAGCTGGCTTAACTGGCTGACTTAGCTAGTTATCTACCTGACTTAACTACCTGAATGAAATAGCTAGCTAACTATATAGCCAGTTGAATAATTAGCTGATTTAATAATGAGCTAACTAGTTAGGTAGCAGACTTAAGTAGCTGACTTAAATAGTTAGCTAACTAGTGAGCTAGCAGACTAAGCTAGCTAGCTATTTAGCTACCTGGCTTAGCTAGCTGACTTAACTATTTGGATAACGAGATAGCTAGCTGATTTAACGAGTTGGTTAACGAGTTAATCAACTGTTTTAACTTGTTGGGAAACGAGTTAACTAGCTGGCTTGACTAGTTGGTTAACAAGTGAGCTAGGTGACTTAACTATTTAGCTGACGAGTTGGATGATGAAGCTTGTTTAACATGTTGGCTGAATACTCGGACGACATGTTAATTGGCTTAACAAGGTGGCCTAATAGTCGGACTAGTTAGCTTGGTCAATGAATTGACTGACGAATTGACCCACTAGTTAGTTCGGTTAACTAGTTGTCTGCTGGTTTGCTGTCATAAGTAGTCAGCAGACTATTTCACCAAGTAGTTAGCTGGCCTAACTAGTCGACTGACTAGTTAGCTTAGCTAACTTGTCAGTTGACAAGTTGAATGACTAGTCGGTCTATGGGTTGGCTGGCTTAACTAGTTGGACGGCTAGTCAGCAAACCGGTTATCTGACTTAACTAGTCAGCCAGCAAGTGAGCCAACAGGTGAGCTGATGTAGCGAGTCAGCTGGCAAGTGATCCAACGGGTCATCTGACTTAAGTAGTCGACCGGTGATTGAGCCAACTTGTCAGCTGACTTAACTAGTCAGCCTGCAAGTGAGCCGACTGCTGAGCTGACTTAACTAGTTGGCTGGTGAGTGAGTTGACTGGTCAGCCAAATTTAGTCAGATGGCGAGTGAGCTGACTGGTCAGAAGAATTAAAAAGTCGACCGGCAAGAGTGCCGACTGGTGAGCTGACTTAAATCATTGGCCAACGAGTGAGTCAACGGGTGAACAACCTTAACTAGTTGTCCGACAAGCGAGCCAACAGGTGAGCTGACTTAACTAGTCGGCTGGTGAGCAAGTTGACTAGTTAGCTGTCCTGTTGGCTTGCGAGCGAGCCTACAAGTTAGTTGACCTGTTGGCTGGCAAGTGAGCCAATGAATTTACGAACTGGTTGGCCGGCGAGGGAGCCGACTAGTTAGCTGACCTGATGGAAAGTAAGTGAGCCCACTAATTAGCTGCCCAGCTAGCTGAGTTGCTAACCGACTAGATAGCTAAGTAACTAGCTGATGTGCTAGCTGACTTAACTAGCTAGCTGACTAGCTAGCAGGCTATCTAGCTGAAATAACTAGCTAGCAAACAAGCTATCTAGCTGTATAACCAGTTGCCTTAACTAGCTAGATAACTGGCTAGTTAGCTGACTAGCTGACTTAAGCAAACTGACTAGCTAGCAGACAAGCTAGCTGACAACTAGCTAGCTGGCTAGCCAGCTGACATAATTAGCTAGCTACCTGGTGGGCTACATGACTAGCCAGCTGGCTTAACTAGTTAGCTACCTGGCAGGCTAGCTGGCTTGTCAGCTGGTTAGCTAGCTAGCTGGCTTGCCAGCTGGCTAGCCAGTCAACTTAAATAGCCAGCCGGTTGGCTGGACAGTTGGATAGCCAGCCAGCATAACTAGCCAGCCACCCTGCTGGATAACTGGCTAACCAACCAGTTTAACTAGCTGGCCACCCACCTGACCAGCCTGCTAATCAGCCGGCTTAACTTGCCAGACACCTACCTAGCCAGCTGGCTAACCAGTTCACTTAAGTAGCTGAGTAAACTAGGTAGACATCCAGCTAGCCAGCTGGCTTCACTAGCTAGCCACCTAGCTAGAATGCCGGCTAAAAAGCTCACTTAACTTGCTGACTTAAACAGCTAACCTGTCAGTAAGCGAGCTGACTTAATTAGCTAGCTACCTATCTAGCCAGGTGTCTAGCCAGTTGAATTTTCTACCTGACTTAAACATCTAGCCAGCTGACTAGCAAGATGATTTGACTAGTTAGCTACCTAGCTAGCCAATAGATAGCCACTTGAATTAACTAGCCGATTTAACCAGCTAGCCAGCTGGCTAGCCTGCTGACTCAATTAGGTGACTGAACTCATTAGCCAGCTGGCTAGTCAACTGATTATCTAGCTGATATCACTACCTGACCAGGTGGCTAGCAGACTGATTTAACTAGTTAACTACATACGTATCCCATATGCTTGCCAACTGACTTAACTATCTAGCTACATAGATATCCAGCTGGCTAGTGAGTTGACTTAACTAGGTGACCTAACTAGCTAGCCAGCTGGCCAGACAACTGACTAAAGGAGTTAGCTACCCAGTTAGGCAGCTGGCTAGCCATCTGACTTAGCTAGCTGATTTAACTAGCTAACCACCTGTCTTTACTAGCTGAAATAACTAGCTAAATACCTAGCTAGCTGTCTAGTTATCTAGCTAGCTAGCTGATTTATCTAGCTGACTTAACTAGCCAGCTAGCTGACATAACTAGCTGACTTAACATGTCAGTTATCTTGCTGACTTAACTAGCTAGGTACCTATCTTGCCATTTGGCTAGCCTGTTCTCTTAACTAGCTGAATTAATCAGCTATCCAGCTGGCTAAACAACTGACTAAACTAGCTCGCTAAATAGCAAACCAGTTGCCAAGCCAGCTGACTTAACTAGCTGCCTTAACCAGCTAGCTACCTAGCTAGCCAGCTAACATAAATAGTTAGCTAACTAACTAGATATGTAGGTTCCCAGCTAACTTAAATACTTAGCTATTGGCTAGCAAGCTGACTTAAATAGTTAGCTGCCTAGCTAGCTAGCTGACTTAACCAGTTAGCTAACTATTTAGCTTACTCGTTATCTAACGTGCTATCTAGGTGACTTAATTATCTGACTTAACTCGTTATCGAATGTGCTACCTAGATGACACAACCAACTGACTTAACTCGTTAGCTAAAGCTAGCTAGCTGACTCATCCAGCTGACTTAACTCATTAGCTAACTAGCTAGCTAGTGTACTCAACCAGCTGACTCAACCCATTTGCTAACTAGCTAGCTAGCTGACTCAACCAGCTAACTTAACCTGCTAGTTACCTAGCTAGCTACCTGACTCAACTTGCTGACTTAACCCATTAGCTCACTAGCTAGCTAGCTGTCTTAACCAGCTGACTATATTAGAAAGCTGACTTAACTAGCTGACTTAGCTAGCTGACTTAACTACTTAGCAGGCTGACTTAACTGGCTGACATTACTAGTTAGCTAGCTGACTTAACTAACTGAATTAAATAGTTAGCTAACTATTTAACTAGCTGAATAAGTAGCTGACTTATCTAATTACCTAAGTAGTTAGGTATCAGACTTAAGTAGCTTACTTAAATAGTTAACTAATGAGCTAGTTGACTTAGCTAACTGACTTGGCTAGGTAGCTGGTAAGCTAGCTGACTTAGATAACTGATTTAACTAGTTGGCTAACGAGATAACTAGCTGATTCAATGAGTCGGTTAACCAGTCAGCTAACTATTTTATCTAGTTGGTAAATGAGTTATCTAACGAACTTAAGTAGATGGATAATGAGTTAGCTAGGTTACTTAACTTTTTAGCTGACTAGTCGCCTGACTAGTTGCCTGGTTTAACACATTAGCTGACTACTTGGCCAACTTATTACCTGGCTTAACAAGGTGGCTCACTAGTCGGCCGACTATTTAGCTGGGTCAACGAGTTGACTGATGAGGTGGACCACTATTTAGCATGATTAACTAGTTGGCTGTCTGGTTTCCTGACCTAACTAGTTGGCCGACTATTTGGCTGACTAGTTGGCTGGCCTAACTATTTGGTCATCTAGTTAGCAGAGCTAACTTCTCAGCTGTCATGTTGGCCTACTAGTCGGCCGATTGGTTAGGTGAAAAATATCTAGTTGGCCGACTACTTGGCTGACCGCTTAGCTGATTTAACTAGTCTGCTGGCAAGTTAGCCAACTGGTCAGCTGAGTTAACTAGTCTACTGGCGAATGAGCTGACTGTTCAGCTGACTTAACTATTCGGCTGGCGAGTGAGCTGACTGGTCAGCTGGCTTTAGTCAGCTGACTAGTGAGCCGACTGGTCAGAAGACTTAACTAGTCAACCAGTAATTGAGCCGACCGGTGAGCATATTTAACTAGTCAGCTGTCAAGTGAGTCAATGGGTGAGCTGCCTTAACGAGTCAGCCAGCGTGCTAACTGACCAGTGAGCTGAATTAACAAGTCAGCTGGTGAGCAAGCGGACTAGTTAGCTAACGTTTTGGCCTGCGAGTGAGCCGACAAGTAATTGACATATTGACAGGTGAGCGAGCTAACTAATTTGCTGACCGGTTGGCAGGCGAGTTAGCCGACTAGTTAGCTGACCTGATGGAAAACGAGCAAGCCCACTAGTTATCTGATCAGTTGATTGAGTGACTAGCCGATTAGTTAGCTAAGTAATTAGCTGAATTGCTAGCTGACATAACTAGCCAGCTGACTAGCTACCTATCTATCCAGCTGACATAATTAGCTTGCAAACAAGCTATCTAGCTGTCTATCCAGCTGACATAACTAGCTAGCTAGCTGGCTAGCCAGCTGACTTAACTAGCTGACTTAATTACCTAGCAAGCTTGATAGTGAACTGAAATAACTAGCTTGCTACTTAGCTAACAGACTAGATACCCAACTGACTTAACTAGCTGTCATAAATAGCTGACCTGCTTGCTATTCAGCTGAATTAACTTGCTTGCTTTATAGTTAGCCTGCTGGCTAACCAGCTGACTAAATTAGATGACTTAACTAGCTAGCCAGCTGTCAAGCCAGCTGAGTTAATTAGCAACCTACTTGGCTAGCCAGCTGGATAGCCAACTGACTTAACTAGTTACTTAGCTAGCTTGCCAGTGGTCTAGACTGCTGACATAGCTATCTAGCTACCAAGCTAGCAAGTTGTATAACCAGCTGACTTAAATAGGTGACTTAACCAGCTAGCCAGTTGACTCACAGGCTGACTTAACTACCTAGGTACCTAGCTTTCCCGCAATATAGCCAGCTGACTTAACTCACTAGCTACCTAGCTAACTAGCTGTCTATTGAGCTGACTTATCAGGTTACTTAACTAACTACATAACTGGCTCGCCAGCTGACTTAACTAGCTAGCTACCCAACTAGGCAGCTGGTTAGGCAGCTGACAACTTGCTGACTTAACTAGCTAGCAAGCTAACTTAACCAGCTGATTTAACCAGCTAGATACATAGCTCTCCAGCTGGCTTAAATAGCTGACTTAACAAGCTACCTAGCCTACATAACTAGCTGACTTATATAGCTTGATTCCTAGGTGACCATCTGACTTAAATAGCATAAATTAATAGCTAGCCAGATGGCTATCCATCTGACTTAACTAGCTTTTTAACTAGCTAACCAGCTAGATAGCCAACATACTTAATGAGTTCAATTAACTAGTTAGGCAGCAGGTTGCCAGGTGACTTAACTAGCTGGCTACCTATCCAGCTAGCTGGCTAGGCAAGTGACTTACCCAGCAGACTTAAGATAGCAAGCTGGCAAGCCAGCTCACTTAACTAGCTAGATACCTACATATCCTGCAGGCTAGCCACAGACTTAAATATCTGAATTCAATAGCTAGCCTACTGGCTAGCAAGCTGACATATCTAGCTAGCTACCTGCCTAGCCAGCTGGTTAGACAGCTGACTAAATTAGCAGACTTAACCAGCTAGCCACTTGGCTAGCCAGCTGACTTAACACACTGACATCACTAACTAGTCAGGTAGCTTTCTAGATGACTTAACTACCTAGCTATATACATTACCAGTTGGCTAGCCAGCTCTCTTAACTAGATGAATTAACCAGCTAGCCAGTTGGCCAGCCAGCAGACTTAACTAGCTCACTACGTAGCTAGCCGTCTGGGTAGCCAGCTGATTAACTAGCTGAGTTAGCTATCTAACCGGCTAGCTACCTAGCTAAAAAGCTGACTTAAATAGTCAGTGGCCTAGCTAGCTTGCTGAATTAATGAGGTAGCTAACTAGTAAGCATACTCGTTTTCTATCGTGCTAGCTAGCTGACTTAATCATCTGACATAACTCGTTATCTGAAGAGCTACCTAGCTGACTCAGTCAGCTGATTTAGCTCATTAGCTAAAATAGCGAGATTGCCTACTTAACTAGTTGAACATAACTCCATTTTGCTAACTAGCTAGCTAGCTGACTCAACCAGCTGGCTTAACCCGTTAGTTAATTAGCTAACTACCTCACTCAACCTGCTGACTTAACCCATTAACTAATTAGCTAGCAAACTGTCTTAACCATCTGACTAAATTAGAAAGCTGACTTAACTAGATGACTTAACTATCTGACTTAACTACTTAGCTAGCTGACTTAACTGGCTGACTTAACAAGTTAGCTAGCTGACTTAACTACCTGAATCAAATAGCTAACTATTTCAGTAGCTGAATATCTAGTTGCTTTAATAATTATCTAACTAGTTTGGTAGCAGAATTAAGTAGGTGAGTTACATATTTAGCCAATTAGTTTACTTAACTAGCTAGCTAGCTGGTTACCTAGCTGATTTAGCTGGCTGACTTAACCAGGTGGCTGACGAGATAGCTAGCTTACTTAAAGAGCTGGTTAACAAATTAGTTCACAGATTTAA
Organism: Carlito syrichta; assembly: GCF_000164805.1. Classification (NCBI taxonomy): domain Eukaryota; kingdom Metazoa; phylum Chordata; class Mammalia; order Primates; family Tarsiidae; genus Carlito; species Carlito syrichta. The sequence goes on from NW_007261430.1 coordinate 8,057, forward strand.
CTAGTTGGTAAACGAGTTAACTAGCTGAATTAACTAGTTGGTTAACGATTTAGCTAGGTGAATTAACTTGTGGGCTGACGAGTCAGCTGACTACTTAGATTGTTTAACACATTGGCTCCCTAATTGGCTGACTTGTTAGCTGGCTTAACAAGTCGACCAATTAGTCGGCTGACTAATTAGCTGGGTTAACAAGATGAATGACGAGTTGGCCCACAAGTTAACAATGTTAACTAGTTGCTTGCTCGTTTGCTGACCTAACTAGTCGGTCAAATATTTGGCCGACAAGTTAGCTGACCTAATTACTCGGCCAACTATTTAGCTGTGCTAACTTGTTGACTGACAAGTTGATCAACTAGTCAGATGATTGTGTAGCTCACTTTATGTCTTGGACGGCTAGTTGGTGGACCGGTTACTTGACTTAACTAGTCGGCCAGCGCATAAGCCAACAGGAGAGCAGACTTAACTAGTCAGTGGTTGAGACATCCGACTGGTCAGCTAAGTTAACAAGTCGGCCAGTGAGAGAGTCGACTGGTAAACTGACTTAAGTAGTCAGCTGGCGAGTGAACCGACTGGTCAGCTGACTTAACTAATCTGCCAGTGAGTGAGCTGGCTGGTCAGCTGACTTTAGTCAGTTGGCGAGTGAGCCGACTGGTCAGAAGACTTAACTAGT
>NW_007261431.1:0-10221 GCF_000164805.1 Carlito syrichta
CATGCAGCGACTGTCAGCTCTCAGTGTGTGTAGACAAGGGGATCAAAGCCTGCGGGGATTTTGCGCCCATCCATGTTGTCATGCCTGTGGCACCTAACGCCATTAGAGGAGGCTGGGTGTGGCTCAGCGCAGGCAGCAAAGTGACGTTTCCTTTCGCCCAAGCCTTGTGGTCGTCGGACCGCCCTGGCCTCTGGTAGCCTTCCACGCGGTGCCCTGAAAGACTAGCCAAAACTGGGCTAGGCCACTCCCCATGCCTGTGTGAGCCTGCCTATTCCCTCAACCCCAAAGGTCATCATTGCTTCTACCAGCTCCCTATCTCTGACCCAGAACCTTAAAGCCTATACCCTAGTGACAGTCTCCGGGAGTGAGATACCTGCTCCCTGCACTGTCTGTCGTCTTTTTCTTCTTGAAATGACCTCTGTGGATTGTGTGTAAATCTATTCTCCCAACCACCAGGGGATCATTGTAAAACTTTATTTTTTGTCAGGAACAAGAGATTGTTCTTCTTTAACTAGGCGATAAAGAAATTATATTTCAATAGCAGTGTATATTTAATTAGAGTAATCTCACTTGAATTTACTTACCTAATGTATTATTTGTTTAACAAGTAGACCATCTTGTTTGCCAAGTACCATGCAGATCTCTGATAAGAACTTCTGTTATGAGGACATTACAGTTAAAAATCAGGCATGTCTGAGGGTTATATTTTAAGTCTTTGAAAATGTGACTGTCCTACTCAAACAGAAACTGAGATTTGAGTTGTTCTGCTGTTGGGAGGGTGGGGTCTACACACCAGAGATTGTCTTCTGTAATGCACATGCATGTGCCAAAATTCCTTTGGAAATTGATATCTTCTGACTGCCAAGTAAGTCAAGTTCACCTTAAAACTTACTCCAGATTGTTTTCAGTGTTATTTTCCCCAAGTTAGGTCAGTTGTCTATTAGCAGACTTACTTGATGATGGGTGTCTACAAGGAGTCGGTGCTGCCCTCAGAAGAACTCCAGTCAAGCCTCTGAGTCCCCTGTACCCCTCTGCCCCCTGAGGAATCCATACTAGCAGCAGAAATTTATCAGACTTGGTGAGAATGGAAAGTGCCATGTCTCAGACTGTGACCTTAAACCTTAGTTCCTAAAATGTGAAACAGCACCATTTCTTCCTGTTTTCCAAAACAAGAGCAAATAACTCTAAGCCATGCCATTCTTTGGAAGGCTCTCAAGTTACTTCCCTTCAGGCATTTTTGGTACCTATAATGCTACTTCAAGAATCTCCTCTTCCCACAGGTTGGAATTTCATCAGAGAGAATGCATGTATGGGCAGGGAGGGTCAGAGCATTTCACCCCATCTCTGAAATAGGAACACCTCAAATCAGCATGGTTGAATCTCACTGTCATTGTCATTACTATTTCAATAAATAAATGGCTTTAAATGCAGTCTTGGGCACCATTGTCACATAAATGTTAAATGTTATTTATATAATTCCCAGGAAAATAGATAGGGACTTATAGGAAAATGCATTATGAGACTGGGCAGCATAGTGAGATCCCATCTCTACAATAAAAATAAAAATAAAAAAAACTAGCTGAATATGGTGGAGGGACCTCTAGCCCCAGTTGCTCAGGAGGCTGAAGCAGGAGAATCACTTGAGACTAGGAGAAAGAAGCTGCAGTGAGCTATGATTACACCACTGCACTCCAGCCTGGGTGAAACAACGATACTTTGTCTCAGAAAAAATATAAATAAACAAAAAGGGAAAATATCCTTTGATAAAAATTATTAAATTATTGTCCCTTTTTAGAATACCTGACTTTTATCATAGATGTTGCTTTTGAAATTGTAACAGCCAATGGTGGTTACATTATAACGCAAACTTTATTACATTAATAATGGTTGTAGCAACATCTTCCAAAGAATCAAATCTGCATGAGTGCATCTTTAAAACTTATTTATAAATTTACTTCATACACTCTTCCCAATAACTACTGACAGTAATGACCAGAGATGATGTGAGATACTGGCTTAGTATTGATGATACAGTTCTCAGATCTGCCCAAACACAAAGATGATTTACCGCTAAATCCCTCAAAGGAAATTGTGTGTGGGATTGTGAGAAAGGGGAATGCTAAATGGCATATCTGTGTTTGAGTCTTCCAAGAATGTTTGAAATTTAGACCAGTGCACTATTGTCCATGTTTTCATGTTTTCAACCACCTACATTATTAAAGATAAACACTTGCCTACTAGAAATCCCTTTAGAAAATCTATTGACAAACATACACCCACAAAACACCTCCTGAGTGTATGCATTCCAGGCTTTAAATGAGTGTGTGCACTAGAAGTCACATGTCCATGCGTTAAAATCTACTCAACTGGATTGAGAGACAGCAGCCTCATAAAAATGTCCTACTGAGTAGAGTCACCAAGGTTAGCAGACTTTACAAGCTCAGCAGAACATCTCTGGGAAGTTCTGAAGATCTTCAGAGTCTACCAGCAGATTCCAAGAGTATTCTTAGAGAAAACTTCAGGTTTTGAAATGAGTCAAAGAAGAACTGACCCTGCCACCAGGCCACATAGAAATATCCCATGACTCAGGAGCCCTTGATCTGTCCTTTTCTGTTCTCATCCCTCACTCAAATGTCACCAGAGCCATCTCCAGAGCTGCTACTCCATTTTGTCCTTGCTGCAGCCCAGCAGTTTCATCCCCACATTTGCAGTGTGAGAAGATACACAGAGGGACTTCAGGCCACCTGACCTCACCATTTTATGCCAACTTTGCATGCGTGCTTGTGAAAAGTAGAAACAGTGTGTGGGGAAGGGAAGAGGAAGAGGATGGGGTGTTGTCTTCTCCCCAACACACTTCTCATGGGGAAGTTGGCCCATAATATGTGACCCACTCATGACCAAGGAGGACAACTTAGGCAGCATTCCCAGATCGGGAAGCTGCCCTTCTGTGTCCTCTGCATTTATTTAGGTCTACTCCCATGCCCATGCACATCAGAGCCCACCCTCAATGTCCCCATGATAATAGCAGGATGCTCAGATGGAACCCCAGTGCCACCTTTTCCATTCTGAAGTTCTCTTCCCGCCAATGGGAATCTGTGGGACCTGTGGTCCACTCTCTTAGAAATAAGCTGAGTGACTGGCAGGTGAATCATGACTTCTCATGTGACCTACGATGCTTCTTAGTGGACAGAGCTAGGTGAGTTTAATCTCCTGCACAGAGAAAATTTACATTTCCACAGCGGCTATGGGTATGTCAACCAAAATGCTCTAGGGGAGACACACGTTCCTGTGGAGCTTTGGGGAAGAAGGGGCTCCCTTTCCTGTCTCCTTTGTTTTTCTCAAATGCTGCTGATGGCAGAGTCAAGTTCAGAAGAGGTCAACAGACTTCTGCCCGTCTGTCTCCATCTATTAGCATTGCTGCAGACAAGTACCATGGGCAGAAAGGAGGGGCTTCAACAACAGAAATTTGTTGTCTAACAGTTCTGGAGGCTCAAAGCCCAAGACCAAGGTGTTGGCATTGTTGATTCCTTCTGTGGTCTCTCTCCTTGACTTGCAGACCACCCAGCTGCCTTCTTGTTATGTCCTCACATGGCCTGCCCTCTGCACATGGATGTCCGTGGTATCTTTCTGTGAGTCCAGATGTCCTCTTTTTATTCGGACACCAGTCAGATTAAAGTCCATTCTAAAGGCCTCATTTTAACCTAATATCTTCTGCAAAGCCCTTATGTCCTAATATGGAGACATGATGGTATACTGGAGGTGGAAACTTCAACACATGAGCTTGGAAGGGTGCAAAGCAAACCATGACACCATCCATGACCATCCGTCGCCACCCTTGACCACCTGTATTCTGTCCACCCAGGCAACACCAGAGCTCACTCACTGGGCCTACATTCATTGCTGACACTGCAATATGCCCTTTATCTTTGGGCCAAAAGTTCATAGAAGAAGTTCTGGAGTTTCTCCTCTTCACTATTAAACAAAAATGAAAATATGTCACATGTAGAATGATCTGTATCTATATATGATACAGATATACTGTATGCTAAAGCTTTTCAATTTTGCTTATTATAAGTTAAATTTGCCACCTTGATGCAGTTTATTCATCTATAAAAATAAAACTCGAGTTTGTCTGACTTTATATACAGACTAGATAAGAGTCTCACATTTGAAGAAAGCACATTTGAGACAACCAGCACATTTGAGACAACCCTGGGTCCCAAGTGACACTCCCTTTCTCCCCATTTATTCTAAGGTGGTCAATAAACTGACTGAATACTTTTCTAAGCAAAGGAGGCAGCATGTTGCTCCTGCTGTATGCAGTAGGTGTGCCAACACCACCATCTTGACATCGTTTCTGGCATGCATGTTTCAAGGCTGTCAACCAAGTCCCATATTCTAGGTTTTGTAGGAGAGGAAATCCACAGTGGTTCAGCCCATCATGCAAATATATGTGGGCCCCAAGGCTTAGGATGTATGCATTGGTTAAGGCCAAGAAACAGTTGCCATGAAGCCAGAACATGTGAACCAACTCCTGCCTCTCATCAGCTGCTAACTACAACAGCACACGCATCACCACTCTGGCCATGAGAAGGTGGTTAAGGATCAGTGATCGTCTCACAAGTGGGAGACATTCTGACATTATCTCTAGGTTTGAGTTCAGTGGCTCATCTAAGGTCGCTCAGTAGGTGTGTCATAAATTCAGGACAAGAACCTGTCATCTCTTTGGCAGGTCCCATGCTGGGCCATGGGCAGACAGACATGCTGATCGATGATGTCTCCTTCCTCATACCCTCTCCTCCAAGACCTCATGGAAGTCCCAACTCTCTGCACTCCTGGGGCAGCTCAGGGTGTCATAGGGTCATCAGAAGCACACAACTGTAACCAGCTATTCCTTGCCTCCTTCCCTCTTCCTTCCTCTCATCCTATTCTGTCCTTCCCTCCCTCTTTCCTTTTTCCTTTTCCTTTTATTAATTTATTCACTGAGGTCTCTTGGATTGCCACTATAAGAAATGGGCAATAGCATACAGGCAGGGTGGCTCATGCCAGTAATCCCGCATTTTGGGAGGCTAAGGTGGGAGAATTATTTGAGTTCAGGAGTTTGAGGCCAGCCTGGGCAGCATAGTGAGACCTCATCTCTACAAAATAAAAAATATAGAGAAATTGGCCAGGCATGGTGGTGCAAACCTGTAGTCCCAGCTACACGGGAGACTGAGGCAGAAAAATCTCTTCAGCCCAGAAGATTGTTGCTTTGGTGATCCATAATTGTGCCCCTGCACCCCATGCTGGGTGATAGAGTGAGACCCTGACTTAAGAAAGAAAGAAAAAGGTGATATAATGTACTGGGGGGAAGTTACATTACATTGAGCACTAAAGTAGACGGTTGAACACATACAGACAGTTATTTTACAAGGCAAAAATAAATACTAAGAAGGATATGTGTTCATTACATCTTTGTCTCTCAGTTTCAACACCCTGTCTTCTGCAGTACGGAGCCAGGACTTTGCAAATCTCATCTCTCCATTGTTGCCTCTTCCTTCCTGGCCAGATCCCTTCCCATCACCCTCAGTGTTGCCACAACCACGTGACATCAACAGGCAAAAGCTTGTCCAGTTTTCCTGGTGTCCAATGCTCACCAAGCCGGGTGTTCAGGCTCCTCAGTGAGCCCAGATTCAGCCAAGCGCATACCCATCCCACAGGTTTGAGTCTCAGGTCTGTGGGTTCCTCCCCTGTGTCCTCCCTCTTTTTTCATCCCCTGTGGGGTGGAAACTGCTACCTCTATTTGCCTCTGCAATACCTTCCTGTTCTCTTTTTGCCTTTTCAGTGAACTAGCTGAAAATTCATCATAACATGTTAGTTTGCTCAGGTTGTTGTATCAAAATGCCACAGACTTAGAGGTTTAAGGAACAGAGGTGTCTTGTCTGGCAGTTCTGGTGGCAGGAAATCCAAATCAAGGTGTCAGCAGGGTTGCTTCTCCTGAGAACTTTCAGGGAGAATCTGGTTCATGCCTTTCCCCAGCTGCTGGTGGTGTGCCAGCAGTTTATGTATTCTCTGACTTGTAAATGCATCACCCCCATCTCTGTTTTCATCTTCCTCTGGCTCATTCTTTGTTTGCTGTCTGTGCCCAGATTTCCTCTTCTTATAGGAACATTAGTCATATTGCATTAGAGACCCACATTGCTCCAACTAATTATATCCAAAGCAATTCTAAAAGGAGGGACCTCAAAAAAGGCATTTATTTATAAAATGTTTTGTATTTGTCTTTACATGTTTAGACTTCAGTCACCACCAATATACTCTCTGTGTGATGCAATATATCTATTGAGACACTTTTTTCATTGCTCAAAACAGTTTTTGAGCTCATCCATTTTGGTGCCTTCTAGTGCCTCTGACATTTTTTATTTCACCTCTTCTACATTGGCAAAATGTTTCACTTAGAGGACTTTTTTCATCTGGGGAAACAAAGAAAAATTTGGTTACAATGAGATCAGGTGAATAGGGAAAGTGGGGCATTAGGTTCCTGCTTCTTTTGGTAAAAAACTGCTGAACATTCAATGGTGTGGACAGACACACTTGTAAATCACCTATCATGAAATGGGCAAATGTGTTGAAAGAATCATAACAAAAATTCACTGAAGCTGAACGCAATCTCTCAGTACACTAGCTGACAAACTGATGCTGTTGGGTTCCTAAGCCACTTACCTAGTGGGGGGCATTTGTACTACAAGGAACCCACTCTCCAAAAGACAGTTTTGCTTTTTTGGAGTCTTTCTCCTGTTTCCAAGTAAGATTACATTCTGAGATATTGAAGATTAGGCCTTCTACAGATGAATTTTAGAGGAACACAGTTCAACACAAAACATTACCTGCTTAGTAATTCTTTATTTTTATATTTATTTATTTATTTATTTTGCCTTGTTTTTTTTTTTTTTTTTTTTTGAGCTGGAGTCTCACTCTGTCGCCCAGACTGGAGTGCACTGGCTGCTCCCAGCCACCGCAACCTCGACCTGCTGTGCTCCGGCAATCCTTCTGCCTCAGCCTTCCGAGTAGCTGGAACTACAGGCGCTTGCTACCACGCCCGGCTGATTTTTTGATTTATTGTAGAAATGAGGTCTCGCTAAGTTGCCCAGGCGGGTCTCAAACCCACGGGCTCTGGCAATCCACTCACCTCAGCCTCCCAAAGCGCAGGATTACAGGCTGAGCCACGGAGCCTGGCTTATTTTTATTATTAATAATAATAATTTTTATAGTCCCGAGGTCTTGCTGTGCTGCCCAGGCTGGTCTCAAACTCCTGGGCTCAAGCGCTCCTCTCTCATTGGCCCTCAAACCCTGGGATTACAGATGTAAGCCATTGCGCCTGGCAAGAATTATTTATATTAAGCCATATCAAATAGGTGGTATGGTTTCTGTCTCCTGAATAGATCCTTGCTGATACAAGGGGTTAAGCCTTCAGAAGTCAAAGGAGGAAGTGATTTATTCTGACAATGAGGATAGAGTACAATGACTTGAACCAGACTTTGAAAGTTGACTTGAATTTTGATAGATAGAGAATGTGAGTAAAATATGAGTTTCAGGAGACACTGAGTATGGTGACCAGGCTGCAGTGCAGGATTTATCAAGGAGTGCAATCAAGGGACACAGAGGCCTAACCAGTGTGGATTTTGGTGGCATAGCAATGAACCCAGGCTTTTTCTCTGGGCAATGAAGAACCATCAAATGTGTCTGAGGAGGAGCAGAACAGGATTGAATATGTCAGAGGAGTATCAAGAAACTGCCTGAGGTCATAGCCACAGGATTGGAATAAGACTCACAAAGATGATTCTGCATTTCTGCTGAAGCTCATGCTATGGAGCAAGTAAAGACCAAGTCTGGACTAAGACTCAGACCTTGACCTTGGCCTGCTCTACCTTTCACATGCAGAGGAATGTCTCTGTCTCCTGGCACCAGGTCCTTCTGTGGGTGGAGGAGGCAGATGGTTAAGCCCTCGGATGTTCCTTGGAAGCTCAGAAGTCACATCTGGCAACCAAATCTCTTGTCCCTTAATCAGAGCTTCTGCCATTTCCTCACTTTACACATTTCATTTCCAGTTAAGGTGATGTTTGAACAAAGAATTTTTTGACTACATATAAATTTGAAAAATCACTGAGACATGATTGTCAGAGTTCTGACACTAGTATTCTCAGCTGATTTCATGACACGCAAACTTCCAATCTGAAACGCAGCAAATTAACACATATCATTTCCAGGATCAGACAGTGGGTCTTCTGGTCAGATACAGTGGGATATGTAATCATGTACCTCAGTGTGGAACTGTTAAGTATTTGGTTGATTTTTATGATGAATACAACGTTAAATGGAAAGCTGGGATGACCCACCTGAACAAGGAGAATAATACTTTCAAATAAAAGTAATTCACCTTTATTCTATTAATATCAATGAAGATAATTTATTTGAAATTCTTCTTTGCATTTAGGCCACAACACAAAGACTGAGCCTAGAGTTTTGTAATGAAGGAGGACAAATACAGTGGTTGCAATAAGGTGGAATAATAATCTTACCATATTATGTCACAAAACTCCCAATAGACGTGTGCAGGAGCACTAATTCAACATCACAGGAACAAACATTGCCACTATTTCTATAGTTTTCTTGTTAACTTCACAAATACATAATATATGCAAAACATACTATTGAGTTTCAGTTTCCATCCATCAAACTCAGTGTCGATTGTCTGGTGTGGCATTATATCTAGTGTGGCACCGTGACTCATGCCTATCATCCCAATGCTTTAGAAGGCTGAGGTGTGAATATTGCCTGAGGCCGGGAGATGAAGACCAGCCTAGGCGGCATAGAAGGACTCTGTCCCTACACAATTAAAAAAAATAGTGGACGTGATGGCATAAGCCCTTAGCCCAGCTACTGGAGAGGCTAAGGCAGGAAGATGGTTGGAGCCAAGGAGTTTGAGCCTGCAGGGAGTGTGATCACACCACTGCACCTCAATTTGGGTGACAGAGCAAGACTCCATCTTTAATGAACAATTAATAACAAACGTAAGAAAAAAATGTTATCACTGCTTCTTGGCATTTTTACCTGGAATAAGCTCTGGCATGCTTCTGGTAGCTACTTTGTTCTTGTCTACAAAGAGGAAGAAAGAGTGAATGCCACTGGTTCCCTACCAGGTTGTTCAAAGCCTCATTGAATCTGTAGTCACTTCTGGGTGGCTTGAACCTAACTGAGCTATGGTGCTCTCTAATCTGTTAACATAAGAAGCTAAATAAAATAAGCTGCATTCAACCCCTCACCCCAGTGTGCTTCCCTCTGGGAAGATTTAAAGTCTTATCAGAGGGGTCTGCACTGTGCAGAGCAGTATGTTTTTGTAAATCTTTCTGTCCATGCATGGGAGTGTCTGTCATCACGTAAGGGTGAACGCGTCTACACCTCACAAATCTTTTTGTAATATGTTGGAACACTGTAAGCTTGTGACATGTTTGTTCATGACGAGAACTTGACTGTTGGAGACTTTCTTAAAATGCTTTCTTGTCCCTTAAATTACCTGTTTCTTTTTGGCACCCACCTAATTAATCTAAGAATAAACTAGCTTTTGCAAAGCTTACAGCCTGTATTCAAGTACATACTGGGGTGGGGGGGCAAAAATATATACATGTTTTAAGGGATATTATCTATGTATTACTGTTCAAAGCTGAATTGAATTATAGTAGCAAAGTTTAGTATGCCATTCAATAAAGAGATAGCATTTATCAAATGAATGTTAGGATCACCATGCAATAGACAGTATAGTCAAAGAAAATGGTGGAAGTACGGTTTTTAGAGGTGCACAAGACCACTTTGAAATGTTATTTGAAATTTGAAAGCATTGTGGAAGTGTGACAACGGAGGCGTGAGTATGCAACAGAACCTCCAACATGCTTAACAATTTCCACATGTTTATGATAAGTTTGAGATGCATGGGATCGTGTGTGATGTGCACAAGGGAAGATCTGGGAGGCCTTGCCCAGGAACAAGTCCTGCAGTCGTTCACCATCATCAGAAGTGTCTGGATGCTGATGGGAACCACTTTGAGCAGCTCTTGTACTTGCAGAAGTCAAATGTAACTTGGATTCATCTTTTGTTATCACTGTGTATTGAGCATTACAATTTTAATATTTTTTTTCCTTTCTTAAATTGTGTATACTTTTTTGGCACCCTCCATATATATACACA
>NW_007261432.1:0-10129 GCF_000164805.1 Carlito syrichta
TCTAGCCAGCTGGCTAGCCAGCTAACTTAACTAGCTGACATAACTAGCTAGCTACCTACATAGCTGGCTGTCTTGTGACCTGACAATGTCCTAGCAACCTAGCTAAACAGCTGGAAGTGAGCTGACTTTACTAGTTAACTTAAGTAGCTAGACAACTGGCTAGCCAGATGAAGTAACTAGATACCTACCCAGCTAGGCAGTTGGCTAGCCAGCTGACTTAACTAGCTGACTTAAATAGCTAGCTTGCTGACATAACTATTTGTCATAACTAGCTAACTACTTAGCGAGCCAGCTGAATTAACTAGCTGACTTAACCAGCTAGCCAGCTGGCTAGCCAGCTGATTTAACAAGCTGATTTAACTAGCGAGGCAGCTAGCTGATGAGCTGACTTAACTAGGTGACTTAACCAGCTAGCCAGATGGCTAGTCAGCTGACTTAACTAGCTATCTACCTAGCTAGCCAGCTGGGTATACAGTTGACTTAACTTGATGACTTAACCAGATAGCCAGCTGGCTATCCAGCGGATTTAACTAGCTAGCTACCTAGCTACCCAGCTGGCTGGCCAACTGACTTAAGTAGCTGATTTACCAGCTAGCCAGTTGGCTAGCCAGCTGACTTAACTAGCTATCTACCTAGCTAGCCAGCTGGGTATTCAGTTGACTTAACTTGCTGACTTAATCAGATAGCCAGCTGGTTATCCAGCTGATTTAACTAGCTAGCAACCTAGCTACCCAACTGGCTAGCCAGCTGACTTAAGTAGCTGATTTTCCAGCTAGCCAGCTGTCTAGCCAGCTGACTTAACTAGCTATCTACGTAGCTAGCCAGCTGGATATCCAGTTGACTTAACTTGCTGACTTAACCAGATAGCCAGCTGGTTATCCAGCTGATTTAACTAGCTAGCTACCTAGCTACCCAGCTGGCTAGCCAGCTGACTTAAGTAGCTGATTTTCCAGCTAGCCAGCTGGCTAGCCAGCTGACTCAACTAGCTGACTTAACTAGTTTGCCATTGAGTAGCCTACTGATTTAACTAGCTCTCTACCTAGCTAGCCTGCTGGATATGAGCTGACTTAAGTACCTGACTAAATTAGCTAGCCAGCCGGCTAGCCAACTGACTTCACTAGCTCATTACCTAGCTATTCAGTTGGCTGGACAGCTGACTTTATAGCTGACTTAACTAACTAGCTACCTAGCTAACCACCTGACTTAAAATGTTAGCTAACCTGCTAGTTACCTAACTAGACAGCTGACTTAAAGAGTTAGCTAACTAGCTAGCTACGTAGCTAGCCAGCTGACTTAAATAATTAATTACCTAGCTAGTTAGTTGACCTAACTTGCTAGCTAACTAGTCAGCTTACTCGTTAGCTAACTTGCTAGTTTGTTGACGTAATTTACGGATTTAACTCATTAGCTAACAAGGTAGCCAGCTGACTCATACAGCTGACTTAACTCATTAGCTAACTAGCTAGCTAGCTGACTCAACCAGCTGACTCAAGCCATAATCTAACTAGCTAGCTAGCTGACTCAACCAGTTGACTTAACCCGTTAGCTAACTAGCTAGCTAGTTGTCTCATCCTGTTGACTTAACCCGTTAGCTGACTAGCTAGCTAGCTGATTTATCCTGCTGACTTAAGTAGTTAGTAAGCTGACTTAATTAGTTGACTTTGCTAGCTGACTTAATTATTTACCTAGCTGACTTAACTAGCTGACTTAACTAGTTAGTGAGCTTACTTAACTAGCTGACTTAAAGAGTTAGCTAAGTAGTTAGCTAACTGAATAACTAGCTGACTTAACTAGTTAGCTATGTAGGTAGGTAGTAGACTTAGCTAGCTGACTTAACTAGTTAGCTTAGGAGTTAGCTAGCTGACTTAGCTAGCCAACTTAACTAGTAGGCTAACGAGATAGCTAGCTGAATTATGTAGTTGGTTAACCAGTTAGCTACCTGTCTTAACTAGTTGGCTTATGAGTTAGCAATCTGTCATAATTAGTTAGTAAACGAGTTAGCTACGTGACTTAACTAGTTGTCTGACGAGTGGCCGACAAGATAACTGGTTTAACACGTTGGCTGATGAGTCGGCCAACTTGTTAGCAGGCTTAACACGTTGCCCAACTAGTTTGTCTACTAGTTTGCTGAGTTAACAAGTTAACTGTCTACTTGGCCAACTATTTAGCTCGGCTAACTTGTTGGCTGGCTAATTAGCTGACCTAACTAGTCAACTGACTATTTGACCAACTAGTTAGCTGACTTAACTAGTCAGCAGACTGCTTAGCTGACCTAGCTTGTCGGCCGACTAGTTAGCCGACTAGTCAGCCAATTGTTGAGCTGACTTAACTGGTTGGCCTGCTTATTGGCCGACTGGTTAGTTGACTTAACTAGTCGGCTGGCGAGGGAGTCAACAGGTGAGTAGACCTAACTAATCATCCAGCGAGTGAGCCGACTGCTCAGCTGACTGAACTTGTCAGCTGATGTGTGAGCCGATTGGTCAGCTGACTTAACTAGTAGGCCAGCGAATGAGCCAACTTTTCAGCTGACTTACATAGTCGACCAGTTAATGAAACGACTGGTCAGCTGACTTATGTAGTCAGTTGGCGAGTGTGTCGATGAGTCAGAAAACTTATCTAGTCGGCCGGCATGTGAGCCAACCAGTGAGCCGACTTAACTAGCCAGCCAGCGTGTGAGCTGACTGGTAAGCTGCCTTAACTAGTTGGCCAGCAAGTGAGCTGACCAGTGAGCTGACTTAATTAGTCTGCTGACAAGCAAGCCGAATAATCAGCTGAGCTGTTGGCTGGGGGCGAAGCAACTTGTTTGCTCACCATTTGGTGGGCGAGTGAGCTGACTAGTTAGCTGACCTGATGACTGGCGAGCAAGGCAACTTGTTTGCTAACCATTTGGTGGGCGAGTGAGCTGACTAGTTAGCTGACCTGATGGCAGACAAGCGAGCTCACTAGTTATCTGACCATCTAGATGAATTGCCAGCTGACTAGTTAGCTAAATAACTAGCAGATTTGCTAGATGATTTAACCAGTTAGTGGACTAGCTATCTGGCTATCTAGCTGACATAACTAGCTAGAAAACAAGCTAGCTAGCTCTCTAGCTAGCTGACTTAATTAGTTAGCTGACTGGCTAGCAAGCTGACTAGCCAACTTAACTATCTAGTTGACTATCTAGCTGACTAGCTAGCTGACTTAACTAGTTAGCTGAACAGTGAGCTAACTTGCTAGCTGACTTAACTAGCTAGTTGGCTATATAGCTGTCATAACTAGCTGACTAAGTAGTTGGCTGGCTAGCTGGCTAGCCAGCTGACTTAACAAGCTAGCTACCTGGTTAGCTAGAAGGCTAGCCAACTGGCTTAACAAGATAGCTACCTGGATGGCTAGAAGGCTATGCAGCCAGTTATCTATTCAGGGGGTTGACTGTCAGGCAGCTAGTTGACTCAACTGTCTAGCTCATTAAGTCTTCTACTTAAGTCAGGTATTATACTTTAAAATAACTATTTAGTTTAAATTATTTTAAATCAGCTAGACAGACGATTTAAGCTAATAGGCTAGCCAGCTGACTCAACTAGTTGGCTAATGAGCTAGCCAGATGACTCAACTAACTGACTCAAATAGCTAACTAACGAGCTAGCCAGCTGACTCAACTAGCTGACTCAACTAGCTAGCTAACGATCTAGCAAGCTGAATAAACTATCTGAGTTAACAGGCTTGCCAGTTGGCTAGCCAGCTGACTTAGATACCTGCTAACAAAGCCAGCTGGCTAGCCAGCTGACTTAACTATCTGACATAACTAGCTAGCTGGCTAGCCAGCTGACTTAACTGCCTAGCTACCTACCTTGCCAGCTGACTAGCCATCTGACTTAATTAGCTGACTTATTTAGCTAGCCAGCTGGCAAGCCAGCTGACTTAAATAGCTAATTACCTACATAGCTAAATTACTAGCCAGCTGACTTAACTAGCTGATTTAACGAGGTAGCCAGCTGGTTATCAAGCTGAATTAACTAGATAGTTACCTGGATATCTAGCTGTCTAGCCAGCTGACTTAACTAACTGACTTAACTAGCTAGCCAGCTAGTTAGCCAGCTCACTTAACTAGCTACCTACGTAACTAGATAGCTGGCTAACGAGCTGACTTAACTAGCTGCAATAACTAGCTAGATAGCTGGCTAACGAGCTGACTTAACTAGCTGCAATAACTAGCTAGCTAGCTGACTTAACTTGCTGACTTAACGAACTTGCAACTGAGCTATCCAGCTGCTTTAACTAGTTGACTTAACTAGCAAGCTACCAAACTAGCCAACTGACTTTAGTTAGCTCACTAGCTAGCTACCAAGCTAGCCTGCTGACTTAAATAATTAGCTTACTAGCTAGCTACATAGCTAACAAGCTGACTTTAATAGTTAGCTATCTAGCTAGTTAGCTGGCTTAACCAGCTAGCTAATGAGATAGTTTAATTGTTAGCTAATGTGCTAGCTAGTTGACTTAATCAGCTGACAACTCATTAGATAATGAACCAAATCGCTGACTCAACCAGCTGACTTAACTTGTTAGGTAACATGCTAGCTAGCTGACTGAACCAGTCTACTTAACTGGTTAGCTAACTATCAAGCCAGCTGAGTCAACCAGCTGACTTAACTCGTTAGCTTACTAGCAAGCTGGCTGACTCTACCAGCTGACTTAACTCCTTAGCTAACTAGTTAGTTAGCTTACTCAACCACCTGACATTTCCTGTTAGCTAACTAGGTAGCCAGCTGACTCAACCAGCTGACTAAACCCGTTAGCTAACTGGTGAGCCAGCTTACTCAACCTGCCGACTTAACCCATTAGCTAACTAGCTGACTCACTGACTTAACCAACTTACTTAACTAGTTAGAGGACTAAATTAACTAGCTGACTTAGGTAGCTGACTTAACTAGTTAACTAGCTGGCTTAACTAGATGTCTTAACTTAGCTAGCTGGCTAAACTAGCTGTTTTAAATAGTTAGTTAATGAGTTAGCTAACTGACTTAACTAGTTGGCTAACGAGATAGCTAGCAGACTTAGCTAGCTGGTTAACAAGTTAGCTAACTGATTTAACTGGTTAACGAGTTACATAGCTGACTTAACTAGTTGGGTAACGAATAAGCTAGCTGACTTATCTAGTTGGCTAACGAGTTAGCTAGCTGAATTAATTACTTACCCGGCTAGTGGGCCAGCAGACTTAACTAGCTAGCTACCTAGCTACCCATTTGGCTAGTCAGCTGACTTAACAAGCTGACTTAACTAGCTATCCAACTGGCTATCCTGCTGGCTTAACTAGCTAGCTACCTACCTAGCCATCTGGCTAGCCAGCTGACTTATCTTGCTGACCTATGTAGCTAGCCAGCTGACTTAACTAGCTGACTGAACTAGCTAGCTACATAGCTAGCCAGCTGACTTAACTAGATGACTTAACTAGCTATCTACCCAGCTAGCCAGCTGACTTAAATAGCAGAATTATCTAGCCTGCTACCTTGCTAGCTAGTTGATTTAACTTGTTATAACTAGACAGCTATCTAGCTACCCAGCTGACTTAACTAATTAGCTAGCTAGATAGCAGGCTCACATAACCAACTAGCTAACTACTTAGCCAACGAGCTAGTGAGCTGACTTAACCGGCGGGCTTAATTCGTTTGCCAAGGGGCTTGCAAGCTGATTTACCAGCTGGCTGAGGTCATTTAGCCAAGGAGCTAGCTAGTTGACTTAACCAGATGGCTTAAGTCGCTAACCAAGGAGATAGCAAGCTGACTTAACCAGCAGGGTTAAGTCATTAGCCAAGGAGCTGGCGTGCTGACTTAACCAGCTGGTTTAAGTCGTTAGCCAAGGAGCTAGTGAGCTGACTTAACCAGCAGGCTTAACTCTTTAGTCAACGAGCTAGTGAGCTGAATAAACCAGCTGGCTTAACTCATTAGTCAAAGAGCTAGCGAGAGGACTGTACCAGCTGGCTTAATTCGTTAGTCAAGGAGCTAGCAATCTGACTCAACCAGCTGGCTTAACTCATTAGATAATGAGCTAGCAAGCTGAGTTAACCAGCTGGCTTAAATGTTAGCCAATGAGCTAGTAAGCTGACTTAAGCACCTGTCTTAACTAGTTAGCTGATGTAAGTAGCTGACTTGAAACTAGTTAGCTGATGTAAGTAGCTGACTAGTTAGCTGATGTAAGTAGCTGACTTAACTAGTTAGCTGATGTAAGTAGCTGAACTAGTAAGTAACTAGTTAGCTGACTTAGCTATCTGACATAACTAGTTAGCTAGCAGACTTAACTACTTGACTTAGCTAGTTAGGTAACTGACTTAACTAGCTGACTTAAGTAGTTAGCTAACTAGTTAGTTAGCTCAATTCACTTGCTGTGTTAACTAGTTTTCTAAATAGTTTTCTATCTGACTTCACTAGTTTACTTAATTAGGTAACTAATTAGTTAGCTAACTGACTTAGCTAGCTGACTTAAATAGTTAGCTAGCCTGTTAGCTTGCTGACTTAGCCAGTTGAATTAACTATATAGATATTGAGTTAGCTAGCTGTCTTAACTAGGACTAGTGGGTTAGTTAGCAGACAACTAGTTGATGAATGAGTTAGCCAGCTGAATTAACTAGTTGGCTAATTAGTTAGTCAGCTGGCTTAACTAGTTGGCTAACCAATTTGCCAGCTGACTTAAAAAGTTGGCTAACGAGTTTGCAAGCAGACTTAACTCATAGGCTAATCAGTTGGCCAACTGATTAATTAGTTGGCTAACTAGGGAGCCAGCAGTCTTAACTAGTTGGCTAGCGAGTTATCCAGCAGACTTGACTAGTTGGCTAACCAGTCAGCCAGCTGACTTAACTAGTTGACTAACGAGGTAACCAGCAGATTTAACTAATTGGCTAATGAGTTAGCCAGCAGACTGAAATAGTTGGCTAATGAGCTAGCCAGCTGACTCAACTAGTTGGCTAACGAGTTAGAGAGCAGACAAAATTAGTTGGCTAAGGAGCTAGTCAACTGTCTAAACCAGTTGGGTAACAAGCTAGCCAACTGACCCAACTAGTTGGTTCACGAGCTAGCCAGCTGATTCAACTAAATTGCTAACATGGTAGGCTGCTGTCTCAACTAGCTGGCTAACGAGCTAGCCATCTGACTCAACAAGTTGGATAACGAGTTAGCCTGCTGACTCAACAACTGACTAACGATCTAGCCAGCTGACTAAACTAGCTGGATAATGAGCTAGCCTGCTGACACAACTAGCTGGCAAACGAGCTAGACAGTTCATTAACTAGAAGACATAACTAGCTAGGCAGCTGGCTAGCCAGCTGACTTAACTAGCTAGCTACCCATCTACCCAGCTACTAGCCACTTGAATTACCTAGCCGATTTAATAAGCTAGCAAGCTGGCTAGACAACTGACTTAACTAACTAGTTACCTACCTAGCCAGTTGGCTAGCCAGCTGACTTAGCTGATTTAACCTGCCAGACAGCTGACTAGCCACCTGACTTAACTAGTTAGCTACCTAGCTACTCAGATGTCTAGCCAGTGGATTTACCAACTGACATAACCAGCTAGCCTTCTGGCTAGCTAGCTGACTCCATTAGCTGACTTAACTAGCTAGCCAGCTGAATAGCGAGCTGACATAATTAGCTGACTTAAAAAGCTAGACAGCTGGCTATCTGGCTGAATTAACTAGCTAGCTATCTAACTAGTCAGCTGTGCAACAAGCTTAATTAACTACCTGGCTTAATTAGCTAGCCAGCTGTCTAGCAAGCTGACTTAACTTTCTACCTAGCTAGACAGGTGGTGATCAGGTGACTTAACTAGTTGACTCAACCAGCTGGCCACCTGGCTAGCCAGCTGACTCAACTAGCTGACTTAACTAGATAGTCAGCTTGCTAGCCAGCTGGCTTAACAATCTCTCTACCTAGCTGGCCAGTTGGCTAACCAGCAGACTTATCTAGCTGACTTACTTAGCTAGCAGGCTAGCTAGCCAACTGATTTAATTATCTCGCTACCTAGCTAGCCAGCTGGCTAGCCAGCTGACTTAACTAGCTGATTTAACTAGCTTGACTGCTTGCTAGAATGCTGAATTAACTAGCTTGCTGCATAGTTAGCCAACTGGAAAATCAGCTGAATTAACTTGGTGATTAACTACTTAGCCAGCAGTCTAGTTAGTGGAATTAACTAGCTAACTACCTACTTAGCAAACTGGCTAGCCAGTTGACTTAATGAGCTAGCAAGCTGTCTAGCAAATTGACTTATCTAGCTATCTACATACCTAGTCAGCTGGCTAGACAGCTGACTTAACTAGCTGACTTAACCAGCTAGCCAGCTGGCTATTTTCCTGAGTTAACTAGCTGAATTAACCAACTAGCCTAGTGACTATCCAGCTGAGTTAACTAGCTGACTGAAGCACCTAGCCAGCTTGCTAGACAGCTGCCTTAACTAGCTGTCATAACCAGCTAGCTAGCTGGCTAGCCCACTGACTTAACTTGCTACTTAACTAAATAGCAGGCTGGGTATTCAGCTGATTAACTAGCTGACTGAACCAGCTAACAAGCTGGTTAGCCAATTGACTTAATTAGCTAGCTACCTAGGTAGATGGTTGTGTAGCCACTTTACTTAACTAGCTGACTTAACCAGGAGCCAGCTGGCTAGCCAGCTGAGTCAACTAGGTGACGTAGCTAGTTAGCCAGCCAGCTAGCCAACTGACTTACCTAACTGAAATCACAAGCTAGCCAGGTGGCTATCCAGCTGACTTAACTAGCAAGATACCTACCTAGCAAGCCTGCTAGCCAGCTGACTTAACTAGCTGACTTAACCAGCTAGCCAACTGACTAGCAAGCTGACATATATAGCCAGCTACCTACCTAGCCAGGTGGCTAGCCAGCTGAATTAACTAGCTAATTAAGCAGCTAGCCAGCTGGTTAGCCAGCTGACTTAACTAGCTAGCTGCCTAGCTAGCCAGCTGGGTAGCCAGCTGAATTAACTAGCTGAATATACGAACTAGCCAGTTGGCTAGCCAGGTGACTTAACTAGCTTGCTACCTAGCTAGCCAACCAGCTAGCCAGATGACTTAACTAGTTGACTTAAAGAGCTAGCCAACTGACTAGCCACCTGACTCAACTAGCTGAATTAATTATTTAGCCAGCTCGATAGCCAGCTGACTAAACTAGCTCTCTTACTCTCTATCAAGCTGGATAGCTACCTGACAACTACCTGACTGAATTAGCTAGCCAACTTGCTAACCAATTGATATAACTAGCTTAATACTTAGCTAGCAAATTATATAGCCAGCTGACTTAACTAGATGACTTAATTAGGTAGCCATCTCAGTAGCCAACTGACTTAACTTGCTCACTACCTAGCTAGCCAACTGTCTAGGCAGCTGACTTAACTAGCTGATTCAATTAGCCAGCCAGCTGGCTAGGGAACTGACTTAACTAGCTTTCTACCTAGCTATCCAGCTAGCTAGACAGCTGACATAACTAGAAGACTTAAATACCTGGCCTGCTGGCTAGTCATTTGAATTAATGGGCTAGCTACCTAACTACACATCTGACTAGACTGCTGACTAAACTGGATGACTTAAGTAGCTAGCCAGTTGTCTAGTCATCTGATTTATTAGCATGCTAACTAGCTAGCCAGCTGGCTAGCCAGCTGACTAAACTGGGTGACTCAAGTAGATAGCCAGTTGTCTCGCCATCTGAGTTAATTAGCATGCTAACTAGCTAGCCAGCTGACTATGCAACTGACTTTACTAGGTGACAACTAGCTAGCCAGCTGGTTGGACAGCTGACTTAACTATCTAGCTACCTAGCTACACAGCTGGCTATCCACCTGACTTTACTAGCTGACTTAACTAGCTAGCCAACTGACTAGCCACCTGACTCAACTAGCTGAATTAATTATTTAGCCAGCTCGATAGCCAGCTGACTAAACTAGCTCTCTAACTCTCTATCAAGCTGGATAGCTACCTGACAACTACCTGACTGAATTAGCTAGCCAGCTTGCTAACCAATTGATATAACTAGCTTAATACTTAGCTAGCAAATTATATAGCCAGCTGACTTAACTAGATGACTTAATTATGTAGCCATCTCAGTAGCCAACTGACTTAACTTGCTCACTACCTAGCTAGCCAACTGTCTAGGCA
>NW_007261433.1:0-4316 GCF_000164805.1 Carlito syrichta
TAACTAGTTAAATCAGCTAGTTGATTCAACGGGCTAGCCAGCTGGCTAGCTCATTAAGTCACCTCGCTAAGTTAGCTTGCTAGCCAGCTGGTTAGCTAGATATCTAGGTACTTAAGTCAGCTTGCAATCCAATGGGCTATGTAGGTAGCAAGCAAGTTAAGTCAGCTGGCTAGTCAGCAGACTTGCTCATTAAGTCAACTATTTAAGTCAGCTGGCTAGCCAGATGCCTAGCTAGGTTTCTAGGCAGTTAAATCAGGAGGCTAGCAAGTTGGCTAGCAAATTATGTCAGCTAGTTAAGTCAGCTGGCTAGCTTGGTATCTAGCTAATTAAGTCAGCTGACAAGACTACTGGCTTGTTAGTTAATTCAGCTAGTTAAGTCAGCTGGCTAACCAGCTGGCAAGCTAGTTTAGTTAGCTCATTAAATCAGTTCGCTAGCAAGCTGGCTAGCTTGTTTAAAAGCTAGTTGTCAGATGGCTAGCCAGCCGCCTATCTAGTTATTTCAGCTATTTGAGTCAGCTGACTAGCTACTTAGGTAACTTGTTACATCAGCAAGTTATGTCCACTAGCAAGCTAGTAAAGTCAGCTAATTAAGTCAGCTGACTAGCTCCATAGCTAGCTAGGTAGCTAGCTAGTTAAACCAGCTAGTTAAGTCAGCTGGCTAGCTTATAGCTAGCTAGTTAAGTCAGCTAGTTAGGTCAGCTGGCTAGCTTGTTAATTCAGCTGGTTAAGGCAGATGTCTAGACAGCTGTCTTGCTGGGTAGCTAGTTAGTTATGCCAGCTGGATAGCCAGTTGGCTAGCTAGTTAAGTAACCTAGTTAAGTCAACTCACTTGCATGCTGGTTACCTGGGTAGGTAGGTAGTTAAGTCAGCAGGCATGCCAGTGGACTATGTACTTAGCTAACTTGATGAGTCAGGTGACTAGCCACATAGCTAGCTAGTTAGGTCAGCTAGTTAAGTCAGCTGGCTATCCACCTGTCTAGCTAGGTACCTGCTAGTTAAGTCTACTGGCTAGCCAGCTGGCTAGCTGGTTAAGTTAGCTAGTTAATTCAGCTGGCTAGACAGCTCTCTAGCTGGGTAGCAAACTAGTTTAGTCAGCTGCCTAACCAGCTGGCTAGCTAGTTAAGTCACCTATTTAAGTCAGTTAGCTAGCCAGCTGGCTATCTAGGTATCTTGCTAGTTTAGTCAGCTGGCAAGACAGCTGGCTTGCTAGTTCAGACACCTAGTTAAGTCAGCAGGCTGGTCAGCTAGCTAGCTGGTTAAGTCAGCTAGTTAAGTCAGCTGACTAGCCAGTAGGCTAACTAGTTAAGTCATGTACTTAAGTCAGCTGGATAGTCAGCAGGTTACCTAGGTAGCTAGCTAGTTAAATCAGCTGGCAAGCAAACAGGCTTTGTAGGTAGCTAGCCAGTAAAGTCAGCTGTCTAGTCAGCTGGGTAGCTAGTTAATTCATCTAGTTAAGTCAGCTGGGTAACCTGATGTGTAGCTAGATAAGTCAGCTCGTTAAGTCAGTTGCCTAGACAGCTGGCAAGCTTTTTATAAAGCTGTTAAGTCATATCACTAGAAAGCTTGCTAGCTAGTTATTTCAGGTAGTTAAGTCAGCTGGCTAGCTAGGTAGCTAGCTGGTTAAGTCAGGTTTTTTATTCAGCTATCTAGCTAGTTAAGTCAGCTAGTTAAATCAGCTGTCTAGCTAGATAGTTAGCTAGGTAGCTAGCTAGTTATGTCGTCTAGTGAAGTCAGCTGGTTAGCTAGGCAACTAGCTGGTTAAATCAGCTATTTAAGTCACTTAGATCATTAAGTCAGCTAGTTAAGTCAGCTGGCTAGCCAGTAACCTAGCTAGGTAGTTAGCTAGTTAAGTCCGCTGGCTAGCCAACTGGCTAGCTAGTGTAGTCACGTATTTAATTCAGGTGGCTAGCCAGCTGCTTAGCCAGGTATCTAGGTAGTTAAGTCAGCTGTCCAGCCAATGGGCTACATAGGTAGTGAGCTAGTTAAGTCAGCGGGCTAGCCAGCAGGCTAACTTGTTTAATCAGTTAAAGTCAGCTAGCTAGCCAGCTGGCTAGCTAGGTAGCTAGGCAGTTAAGTCAGGAGGCTAGCCAGCAGGCTAGCAAATTAAGTTAGCTAGTTAAGTCAGCTGGCTAGCCAGTTTTCTAGATAGGACTAGCCAGCTGACTAACTAGTTAAGTCAGCTACTTGAGTGAGCTGGCTAAAAAGCTGGCTAGCTGGTTAGGGCAGCTCGTGAAGTTGGCTGGTTAGCCAGATGCCTAGCTAATTAGCAAGCTAGGTATGTCAACTGTCTAGCCAGCATGCTAGCTGGTTAAGTTAGCTAGTTGAGTCAGCTAGCTAGTCAACTGCTAGCTAGGTAGCTAGCTAGATAAGTCAGTTGGGAAGCCTTCTGGCTTACTAGTTAAGTCAACTAGTAAAGTCAACTGGCTAATCAGCTGGCAAGCTAGTATCGTCAGCTCATTAAATCAGTCCACTAGCAATTTGGCTAGCTAGTTAAAAAGCTAGTTAAGTCAGATGGCTAGCCAGCTGTTTAACTAGTTCTTTCAGGTACTTTAACCAGCTGGCTAGCTAGTTAGGTAACTTGTTATGTCAGCTAGTTATGTCAGCTAGCTAGCTAGTAAAGTCAGCTAAGTCACCTGGCTAGGTCGCTAGCTAGTGAACCCAGCTAGTTAAATCAGCTGGCTAGCTAGGTAGCTACCTTGTTAAAACAGCTACTTAAGTCAGCTGGATAGCTAGTTAAGTCAGCTGGTTAAGTCAGCTGGCTAGCCATCTGCCTAGCTGGGTAGCTAGCTAGTTATGTCAGCTGGATAGCCAGTTGGCTAGGTACTTATCTAACCTAGTTAACTCAGCTTGCTAGCCAACTGGTTACCTAGGTAGCTATGCAGTTAAGTCACCTGGCATGCCAGCAGGTTACGTAGGTAGTTAGCTAAATAAGTCAGCTGGCTAGCCACGTAGCTATCTAGTTATGTCAGTTAGTTAAGTCAGCTGGTTATCCACCTGTCTAGCTAGGTATCTTCTAGTTAAGTCTACTGGCTAGCCAGCAGACTAGCTGCTTAAGTCACCCTGTTAATTCAGCTGACTAGACAGCTGGCTAGCTGGGGAGTTAGCTAGTTAAGTTAGCTGCATAGCCAACTGGCTAGCTAGTTAAGTCACCTAGTTAAGTCAGCTGGCTAGCCAGCTTGCTAGCTAGGTATCTTGCTCGTTAAGTCAGCTGGTAAGAGAGCTAGCTAGCTAGTTAAATCACCTAGTTAAATCAGCAGGCTATCCAGCTGGCTAGCTGGTTAAGTTAGCTAGTTAGGTCAGCTGACTAGTCAGTAGGTTAACTAGTTAAGCTACTACTTAAGTCAGCTGGATAACCAGCAGGTTATCCAGGTAGCTAGCTAGTTAAGTCAGCTGGAAAGCCAACAGGTTTCGTTGGTAGCTAGCTAGTAAAATCAGCTGGCTAGCTAGTTAAGTTAGCTAGTTTTTTCAGCTATCTCACCAGCTGGTTAGCTTGGTTGCTAGGCAGTTAAGTCACCTGTTTTGCCAGCTTGCTAACTAGTTATGTGAGCTCGATAAGTCAGCTGGCTAACCAGCTGGCTAGCTAGGTAGCTAGATGGTTAAGTCAGTTGTCTAGCCAGCTGGCTAGCTAATTAAGTCAGCTAGTTAAGTCAGCTGGCTTACCAGCTGGGTAGCTATATATGTCAGCTTGTTAATTCATTAGGTTGCCAGCTGGCTAGCTTGTTAAAATGCTAGGTAAGTCAGATCACTATCAAGCTTGCTAGCTAGTTATTTCAGGTAGTTAAGTCAGCTGGCTAGCTAGGTAGCCATCTGGTTAAGTCAGCTAGTTAAATTAGCTGGCTAGCTAGATAGCTAGCTAGGTAGCTAGCTAGTTATGTCAGCTAGTGAAGTCAGCTGGCTACCTTGGCAACTACCTAGTTAAATCAGCTAGTTAAGTCAGTGGCCAGATAGTTAAGACAGCTAGTTAATTCAGGTGGCTAGCTGGCTGCCTAGCTGGGTAGTTAGCTAGTTAAGTCAGCTGGCTAGCCAACCTGCTAGATAGTATGTCACCTAGTTAAGTCAGCTGGCTACCCAGCTGGTTAGCTAGGTATCTATGTAGTGAGTTAGTTAAGTCATCTTGCTAGTCATGGGGCTAGCTCGTTTATTCAGCTAGTTAAGTCAGCTGGCTAGCCAGCTGGCTAACTAGGTAGCTAGGCAGTTAAGTCAGGAGGCTAGTCAGCAGGCTAGCAAATTATGTCAGCTAGTTAATTCAGCTGCCTAGCAAGTTTGCTAGTTAGGTAGTGAGCTAGTTAAGTCAGTTGGTTAGCCAGCTGGCTGAC
>NW_007261433.1:4822-5552 GCF_000164805.1 Carlito syrichta
CTGTCTAGCTAGATAAGTAATATAGTTAATTCAGCTGGCTAGAAAGCTGCCTAGCTGTGTCGCTAGATAGTTATGTCAGTTGGAAAGCCAGTTGGATAGCTAGTTAAATAACTTAGTTAAGTCAACTCGCTAGCAAGCTGGTTACCTAGGCAGCTAGGTAGTTAAGTCAGCTGGCATGCCAGTGGGCTATGTAGGTATCTAGCTAGATAAGTAAGCTGGTTATCCATGTAGCTAGCTGGTTAAGTCAGCTAGTTAAGTCAGCTGGCTAGCCAGCTGCCTAGCTGGGGAGGTAGCTAGTTTAGTCTGCTGTATAGCCAGCTGGCTAACTAGTTAAGTAACTTAGTTAAGGCAGCTGGCTAGTCACCTGGCTAGCTAGGTATCTTGCTAGTTAAGTCAGCTGGCAAGACAGCTGGCTAGCTAGTTAAGACACCTAGTTAAGGGAGCTGGCTATCCAGTTAAGTCAGCTAGTTAAGTCAGCTGGCTAGCCAGTTGGCTAACTACTTAAGTCACTTACTTAAGACTGCTGGATAGCCAGCAGGTTATCTCAGTAGCTAGCTAGTTAAGTCAGCTGGCTAGCCAGCTTGCTAGCTATTTAAGTCACCTAGGTAAGTCAGCTGGCTCGCCAGTTGCCTAGCTAGGTAGAGAGCTAGTTAAGTCAGCTGGCTAACCAGCTGTATAACAATTAAGTCAGCTACTTGAGTCAGCTAGCTAAACATCTGGCTCGATGGTG
>NW_007261434.1:0-10077 GCF_000164805.1 Carlito syrichta
AGATTTTTAACTAGCTAGGCAGCTGGATTAACAACTGACTTAATGTGTTGACTTAACTAGATACCCAGCTGGTTAGCCAGCTGAGTAAATGAGCTAACTTAACTAGCTGGTCAGCTGGAGAGTCAACTGACTTAATTGCCTAGCTACCTAGATAGCCAGCAGCCTAGTCAGCTGAGCTAACTAGCAGACTTAATGAAGTAGTCAGCTGGCTAGCCATCAAAATAGCTTAGCTATCTACCTAGATAGACAGCTGGATAGCCAGCTGACTTAACTAGCTGTTATAACTAGATAGCCTAGTGGCTAGTCAAATGACTTAACTAGCTAGCTACCTACATAACCCCCTGAATGGCCAGCTGACTTAACTACCTAACTACCTAGCTAACCAGCTGGCCAGCAAGCTAACTTAATTAGGTGACTTAAGTAGCTAGCTGGCTAGCCTGCTGACTTAACTAGAGAGCTCTCCTCATAAGCAGCTGGCTAGCCAGCTGACTTAACTAACTGACTTAACTAGCTAGTTACTTAGTGCTGCAGCTGTGTTAATCAGCTGTTTAAACTAGCTAGCTACTCAGCTGCCTTAATTACCTGGCTTAGCTAGTCAGCTGGATGGCCAGCTGAATTAACGAGCTGACTTAACCAACTAGCCAGCTAACTAACCAGCTGACTTAACTAGCTAGCTATCTAGCCAGCCAGCTGGGAAGCCAGATGAATTATCTAGCAGACTTAACTAGCTAGCCAGCAGGCTAGCCAGCCAGCTTAACTAGCTTATTACCTAGCCAGACAGCTGACAAGCCATTTGTCTTAACTAGTTGACTTAATCAGGTAGCCAGCCGTCTAGCAGGCTAACTTAACTGCATGGCTACCTAGCTAGTCAGATGTATAGCCAGCTGACTTTTCAAGCTAGCTACCTATGTAGCCTGCTATATTGCCAACTAACTTAACTACCTAGCTATCCAGCTTGCTAGTGAGCTGACTTAACAAGGTTACTAAACTAGCTAGCTAACTGGCTAGCCAGTTGACTTAATTAGCTAGCTATGCAGCTAGTCAGATGGCTAGCCAACTGAGTTAACTCGCTGACTTAGCTAGCTTGCAAGCTGACTTAACTAGCTGCATTAACCATCTAGCTACCTAATTAGCCAGCTGGCTTAACTAGCTGGCTCAACTAGCTAGCTACCTAGCTAGCTATCTAGCTAGTCAGCTGACTTAAGAAGCTGACTCAACTAGCTAGCTAGCTGACATAACCAGCTGACTTATATAGCTGGCTTCCTAGCAAGCCAGCTGATTTAACTAGCTGAAATAAATAGCTAGCCAGATGGATCAACATCTGACTTGACTGGCTTTTTAAATAGCTAATCAGCTGGAGAGCCAAAGAACTTAATGAGCTTTCTTATCTAATTAGCCAACTGGTAGACAGCTGACTTAACTAGCTGACATAAACAGCTAGTCAGCTGCCTAGCCAGCTGACTTAACTAGCTGGCTCCCTATCTAGCCAGCTAGTTTGCCAGCTGACTTACCAAGTTGACTTAAGCTAGCAAGCTGGGTAGCCATCTCATTTAACTAGCTAGCTACCTACCTAGCCAGCAGGTTAACCAGCTGCCTTAACTAGCTGATTTGAACTGCTAGCCTGCTGGCTAGCAAGCTGATTTATCTAGTTAGCTACCTAAGTAGCCAGTTGGCTAGAGAGCTGACTAAACTAGCTGACTTAACCAGCTAGACAGTTGGCTAGTCAGCTGATTTAACTAAACGACATCTCTAGCTAGCCAGGTAGCTATCTAGCTGACTTAACTAGCTAGCTGCCTACCTTGTCAGTTGGCTTGCCAACTCTCTTAACTAGCTGAATTAACCAGCTAGCCAGCTGGCTAGCCAACTGACTTAACTAGCTTGCTACTTAGCTAGCCAACTGGCTAGCCAGCTGACTTAACTAGCAGACTTAACTAGCTAGCTACCTAGCTGACCAGGTGTCTTAAATACTCAGCTAACTAGCTAGCTACCTAGCTAGCCAGCTGACTTAAATAGTTAACTGCCTAGCTAGCTAGCTGACTTAAACAGCTAGCTAAATAGTTAGCTTACAGATTATCTAACGTGCTATCTAGGTGACTTAATTATCTCACTTAACTCATTAGCTAATGAGCTAGCTAGCTGACACAACCAGCTGACTTAAATTGTTAGCTAGCTAGGTAGCTAGCTGACTCATCCAGCTGACTTAACTCGTTAGCTTACTAGATAGCTAGCCTACTCAACCAGCTGACTCAACCCGTTTCCTAACTTGCTAGATTGCTGAATCAACCAGCTGACTTAATACATTAGTTAACTAGCTAACTCCCTGTCTCAACCTGCTAACTCAACCTGTTAGTTAACTAGCAATCTAGCTGTCTTAATCAGCAAACGAAATTAAAATACTGACTTAACTAGCTAACTTAGCTGGCAGATTTAACTAGTTAGCTAGCTAAACTAACTAGGTGAATTAATTAGTTTGCTAACTATTTAACAAGCTGCAAAGCTAGCTGACAATTATTTAGCTAACTACTCAGGAAGCAGACTTAAGTAGCTGACTTAAATCATTAGCTAACAAGTGAGCTAGCTGATTTGACTAGGTGACTTAGCTAGCTGGTTAGCTAGCTGACTTAGCTAACTGACTTAACTAGTTGGCTAATGAGATAGCTAGCTGACTTAACAAGTTGGGTAATGAGCTAGGTAATTGTTTTAACCAGTTAGCAAATGAGATAACTAGCTGACTTAACTAGTTGGTTAACGAGTTAGTTAAGTGACTTAACTTGTTGGCTGATGTGTCGACCGACTAGTTAGCTGGTTTAATACGTAGGCTGACTGCTCGGCCAACATTTTTGCTGGCATTAAAAGTTGACCGAATAGTCGGCTGACTATTTAGCTGGGTTAACTAGTTGACTGACGAATTGGCCCACTATTTAGCTTGGTTAATTAGTTGGCTGACGAATTTGCTGATCTAACTAGTCATCCAAATAGTTGTCTGGCTAGTTAGCTGACCTAACTAGTCGACCGACTAGTGAGCAGACCTAAATTGTTGACTGGCAAGTTGGCCCACTAGTAGGCCGATTGGTTAACTAACTTAACTAGTTGGACGGTTAGTAGGCAGACCGGTTAGCTGACTTAACTACTCAGTCAATGAGTGAGTCTACAGGTTAGCTGACTTAACTAGTCGACTGGCGTGTGAGCTGACTTGTCAGCTGAAATAAATAGTTCACAGGCGAGTGATCCAATTGGTCAGATGACTTAACTAGTCGACCGGTAGGTGAGTTGACTGCTCATCCAACTTAACTAGTCTGCCAGCGTGTGAGATGACTGGTCAGCTGAATTTAGTCAGTTGACATGTGAGCCGACTCATCAGACTTAACTAGTTGGCCAGTGAGTGAGCCCTTCTGTAAGCCAACTTAACTAGTTGGCCAGCGAGTGAACTGATGTGTGAGCTGCCTTAACTATTCGGCCGGTGAGTGAGCCAACCTGTGAGCTGACTTAACTAGTCGGCTGGAAAGCAAGATGACTAGTTCACTGATCTGTTGGACTGTGAGCAAATCAACAAGTTAGTTGAACTGTTGGCTAACGAGCGAGCTGACTAGTTTGCTGACAGGTTGGCAGGCGAGCGAGCCAAACATTTAACTGACTTGATGGAAAGTGAGCGACCCCACTAGTTAGCTGACCAGCTAGCTGAGTTGCTAGCCGACTAGTTACCCAAGTAATTACCTGTTTTGCTAGCTGACTTAATTAGCTAGCTGACTAGCTAGCTGGCTATCTAGCTGACATAACTAACTACCAAACAAGCTATCTAGCTGTCTAGCAAGCTGACTTAACTAGCTGGCTAACTGTCTAGTTAGCAGGCTAGCTGACTTAATTATATAGCTGACTAGCTATGTGACTAGCTAGCTGACGATAACTATTTGACAAGCAATCTGACTAGTTAACTGACTTAAATAGCTAGCTGAATGTTTAGCTGACTTGCTAGCTGACTTAAATAGCTACCTGGCTAGCTAGCTGACTTAAATAGTTGCCTACCTAGTTGGCTGGCTAGCTGGCAAGCCAACTGACTTAATTAGGTAGCTACCTGGTTGACTAGATGGCTATCCAGCTGGATTAACCAGCTAGCTATCTGGTAGTCTAGCTGACTAGCTGGCCAGGTAATTAGCTAGCTAATTAAGTCAGCTGGCTAGCCGGCTGGCTAGTCAGTTAAGTAAGTGAGTTATTGAGCTGGATAGCTAGCTGACTTAACTAGTTGACTTAACCAGCTAGCCACCCGACTAGCCAGGTGAATTTACTATGTAGTTACCTAGCTAACCAGTTGTCTTGCCACTTGAATTAACTAGCTCACATATGCAGCTAGCCAGCTGGCGAGCCAGCTGACTCAAGTAGCTGACATAACTAGCTAGCCAGCTAGCTAGTCAGCTGACTTAACTAGCTGACATCTCTAGCTAGCCAGGTGGCTAGTCAGCTGACTTAGCTAGCTAGCTACCAATGTATACTGCTGGTTTGACGCCTGAATTAACTACCTAGCTACCTAGCTAACCAGTTGGCTATTGAGCTTACTTAAATAGGTGAGTTAACTAGCTAGCCAGCTGGCTAGTCAGCTGACTTAAGTAGTTGGCTACCCAGATAGGCAGCTGGCTATTCAGCTGACTTAACTAACTGATTCAACGAGCTAGCCAGTTGACTTATCTATCTGATTTAACCAGCTAGCCAGATGGCTGGCCAGCTGAATTAACTAGCTGACTTATCCAGCTAGCCAGATGGTTAGCCAACTGACTTAACAAGCTAGCTTCCTTCCTAGCCAGGTGGGAAGCCAGATGAATTAACTAGCTGACTTAACTACCTAGCGAGCTGGCTAGCTAGCTGACTTAATTAGCTTGGTATGTAGCTATTCAGCTGACTAGCCAACTGACATAACTAGTTGACCTAACCAGCTAACAAGCTGGCACAACTAGCTGACTTAACTAATTAGCCAGGTGACTACCCAGCTGACTTAACAAGCTCTGTACCTAGCTAGTTAGCTGGCTAGTCAGCAGACTTAACTAACTGACTTAATTAGTTAGCCAGCTGGCTAGCCAACTGACTTAATAAGCTCGCTACCTAGCTAGCCAGCTGACTAGCCTGCTGACTTAACTAGCTGAGTTATATAGCTGACCTGCTTGCCAGACAGCTGAATTAACTAGCTTGCTATATAGCTAGCTATCTGGCTAGCTCGCTGACTTTAATAGGTTACTTACCTAGCTAGCCAGCTCACTAGACAGCTGATTTAAGTAGCAAGCTACCTAGCTAGCCAGCTGGATATCCAACTGACTTAACTAAGTGGCTTAACTAGCTAGCCAGCAGGCTACACAGCTGACTTAACTATCTAGCTAACTAGCTAGCCAGCTGTCTAGCCAACTGACTTAACTAGGTGACTTATGTAGCTAGCCAGCTGGCTTGCAGGCTGACCTAACTGCCTAGCTATATAGCTAGACAGATGGATAGCCAGCTGAGTTAACTACCTAGCTAACTACATATCCCACTGGCTTGCCAGCTGACTTAACAACCTAGCTACCTACTTAACCAGCTGGCTAGTGAGCTGACTTAAATAGGTTACTTAACTAGCTAGCTAACTGGCTACCCAGCTAACTTAAATAGCAAGCTACCCAGCTAGGCAACTGGCTAGCCTGTTGACTAAGCTCGCTGACTTAACTAGCTAGAAATCTGACCTCACTGGCTGACTTAACCAGCTAGCTACCTAGCTAGCCAGATGTCTTAACCAGACGGCTTAACTAGCTAGCTACCTAGGTAGCTAGCTAGACAACTGACTTAACTAGCTGACTTAACTAGCTGACTTAACTAGCAAGCTACCTGACATAACTAGCTAACTTATATTGCTAGCTTCCTAGCTAGCCAGCTGACTTAACTAGCTGAAATAACTAGCTAGCCTGATGAATAGACTTCTGCCTTGACTAGCTTTTTATTTTATTTTATTTTATTTTTTTGAGTTGGAAACTCACTCTGTCACCCAGACTGGAGTGCAGTGGCTGCTTCTGGCCACTGCAACCTTGACCTGCTGGGCTCTGGTGATCCTTCCACCTCAGCCTTCCAAGTAGCTGGAATTACAGGCATGTGCTACCATGCCTGGCTGATTTTTTGATTTATTGTAGAGATGAGGTCTCACTGCCTAGGTGGGTCTCGAACATGCGGACTCAGGCAATCCACTCACCTCAACCTCCCAAGGCGTGGGATTACAGGCTGAGACACTGTGCCCAGCTATCTAGCTTTTTAACTAACTAACCAGGTGGATAGCTAACTGACTTAACCAGCTGACTTTAGTTAGCCAGCTGGTTTCCAGCTGACTTAACTAGCTGAATTAACCAGCTAGTCAGTTGGCTAGTCAGCTGACTTAACTAGCTGGCTACCTATCTAGCAAGCTGGCTAGACAACTGACTTACCTAGATGACTTAAGCTAGCTAGCTGGCTAACCAGCTCACTTAACTAGCTAGCTACTTACCTAGCCAGTTGGCTGGACAGCTGACTAAACTAGCTGACTTAACCAGATAGCCAGTTTGCTATCCAGCTTACTTAACTCGAAGACATCACTATCTAGACAGTTAGCTGTCTAGCTGACTTAACTAGCTAGTTACCTACCTTGCCAGTTGGCTAACCTGCTCTCTTATCTAACTGAATTAACCAGCTAGCTAGCTCACTAGCCAACTGACATAACTACCTAACTACCTAGCTAGCCAGTTGGTCAGCCAGCTGATTTACTTAGCTGAATTAACTAGCTAGCTACCTAGCAAGACAGCTGACATAAATAGTTCGCTAACCAACCAGCTACCTAGCTACCAGCTGATTTAAACAGTTAACTAAACTGCTAACTACCTAGCTAACAAGTTAACTTATATAGTTAGCTACATAGCTAGCTAGCTGACAACCAACTAGCTAACTGGTTAGCTTGCCCATTATTGAATGTGCTAGTTAGTTGATGTAATCCTCTGATTTAACTCATTAGCTAACGAGCTTCCCAGGTTGCTTAAGCAACTGACCTAACTCGTTGGCTAACTAGCTAGATAACTGACTCATCCAGCTGACTTAACTTCTTAGCTAACTAGCTAGCTAGCCTACTCAACCAGTTGATTCAACCCGTTTGCTGACTAGCTAGCTAGATGACTCAACCAGCTGACTTAACCAGTTAGTTTACTAGCTAACTACCTGACTCAACCTGTTCACTTAAACCATTAGATAACTAGCTAGCTAGCTGTCTTAACCAGTTGACTTAATTAGAAAGCTGACTTGACTAACTGAATTAAGTAGGTGACTTAACTACTTAACTAGCTGACAACTGACTGACTTAACTAGTTTGCTAGCTTTCTTAAATACCTGAAATAGTTAGCTAACTATATAACTAGCTGAATAAATAGCTGACTTAACAAATTAGCTAACTAGTTAGGTAGCAGACTTAAGTAGCTGACTTAAATATTTAGCTAACTAGTCAGCTGACAAGTTAGCTGACAGGTTGGCTGATAGGTTAATTGACTTAAGTAGTTGGCCGGATAGTCCAAAGACCAGTTAGCTAACTTAGCTAGTCAGCCGAGTGAGCCGACAAGTGAGCTGACTTAACTAGTCTGCCAGAGAGTGAGTCGACTGGTCAGCTTAGCTAACTAGTTGGCCAGCGAGTGAGCCAACTGGTCAGCTGACTTAACTAGTCAGCCAAGAGTGTGTCGATAGGTGAGCTGCTTTAACTAGTCAGCCGGCGAGTGAGCTGAACAGTGAGCTGACTTAACTACTCGGCTGGCGAGGCAGCCGCCTTGTTAGCTGATCTGTTGGCCAGTGAGCGAGCTGACAAGTTAGTTGTCCAGTTGACTGGTGAACGAATCAACTAGTTTGCTGACCGGTTGGCAGGCGAGTGATTCAACTAGTTAGATGACCTGATGGAAAGCATGCGAGGCCACTAGTTAGCTGACCAGCTGGCTGAGTTGCTAGCCGACAAGTAAGCTAAGTAACTAGCTGATTTGCTAGCTGACTTAACTTGCTAGCTGGATAGCTAGCTGACAACTCACTGACTAGCTAGTTGGCTGGCTAGCTGGCTAGCCAGCTGAC
This sequence comes from Carlito syrichta, assembly GCF_000164805.1. NCBI lineage: Eukaryota > Metazoa > Chordata > Mammalia > Primates > Tarsiidae > Carlito > Carlito syrichta. The sequence goes on from NW_007261434.1 coordinate 8,077, forward strand.
AACTAGCTTGCTTCCTGGTTGGCTAAACAGCTAGCCAGCTGGCTTCAGTAGCTAGCTACATGGCTGGCTAGCTGGCTAGCCAGCCGGCTTAAATAGTCACCCAGCTGGCAGGATAGTTGGATAGTCAGCCAGCTTGCTAGCCTGCTACCCTGCTGGTCAGCTGGCTAGCCAGCCGGTTTAGCTAGCTGGCCACCTACATGACCAGTCTGCTAACAAGCTGGCTTAAATTGTCAGGCACCTGGCTAGCCAGCTAGATAGCCAGTGGTCTTAACTAGCTGACTTAATGAGATAACCATCCGGCTAACCACATGGATTAACTAGCTATACACCTAGCTAGCCAGCTGGTTAGCCAGCTCACTTAGCTTGCTGACTTAACTAGCAGGCCAACAGGCGAGTCAGATGAATTAACTAGCTAACTACTTAGCTAACCAGTTGGCTAGCCACTTGAACTAACTAGCTGACTTAACCAGCTAGCCAGCTGACTAGCCAGCACACTCAACTAGCTGACTTAACTATTTAGCCAGCTGGCTAGCCAGCTGAGTTAACTAGCTGACATCATTAGATAGACAGGTGTGTAGCCAGCTGACTTAACTAGCTAGATATGTCCGTATCCTGCTGGATTGCCAGTTGACTTAATTACCTAGCTTCCTAGCTAACCTGTAAGTTAGTGAGGTGACTTAACTAGGTGACTTAACTAGCTAGCTAGCTGGTTATCCAGTTGACTTAACTAGCTAGCTACCCAGCTAGGCAGGTGGCTAGAGAGCTGACTGAATTAGCTGACTCTACTAGCTAGCCAGCTGACAAAACTAGATGACTTAACTAGCTAGCTACATAGCAAACCAGGCGACTTTAGTAGCTGAAATAACTAGCTAGCTTCCTAACTATCTAGCTAGCTAGCTAGCCAACTTAACTAGCTGACATAACTAGCTAGCTAGCTGACATAACTAGCCTACTTAAATTGCTGGCTACCTAGCTAGCCAGTTGACATTACCAGAGGAAATAACTAGCCAGACAGCGGTCTAGCCATCTGAATTAACTAGCTTTTTTACTAGCTAGCGATCTGGCTAGCCAACTGACTTAAAGAGGTGACTTAACTAGCTACACAGCTGGTTAGCCTGCTGACTTAACTAGTACATTAATGAGGTAGGTAGCTGGCCAGACAGGTTTCTAAACTAGATGGCTTAACTAGTTATCCAGCTGGCTAGCCAGCTGAATTAACTGGTTCTCTAGCTCTCTAGCCACCTGGATAGCCAGTTTTCTTAACTAGTTGAATTAATTAGCTAGCCAGTTGGCTAACCATCTGACTTAACTATGTTACTAACTAGCTAGCAAGCTGGCTATCCAGCTGACTTAACTAACTGTTTTAACTAGGTGCACTGCTTTCTAGCCAACTGAATTAACTAGCTTGCTACATAGCTAGCCAGCTGCCTATCCAGCTGAATTAACTAGGTGACTTATCTTGCTAGTAAGCTGTCTAGCAAGCTGACTGAACTGACAAGCTACCTAGCTAGCCAGCTTGTTAGTCAGCTGACTTAACTTGGTCACTTAAGTATCTAGCCAGTGACAGACAGCTGACATAACTAGCTAGCTACCTAGCTAGCACGCTGTCTTGCCAGCTGACATAATTAGCTGAATTAACTAGCTAGCCAGCTGACTAGCCAGTTGACTTAATTGCCTAGCTATCTAGCTAGCCAGCAGGCTAGCCAGCTGACTTAACTAGCTGACTTAACAAAGTAGCCAGCTGATGTAACTAGCTGACTTATCTAGCTAGGTAGCTGACATATCTTGCTGGCATAACTATCTAACTTCCTAGCTAACCAGCGGACTTAACTAGCTGAACTAACTAGCAAAACAGCTGGCTACCCATCTGATGTAATGAACTTTATAACCAACTAGCCAGCTGACTAGACAGCTGACTTCATGAGCTGACACCTAGCTAGCCAGCTGGTTAGTCAGCTGATTAAACTAGCTGACTTAACTAGCTGTCCAGCTGGTTAACCA
>NW_007261434.1:10687-13658 GCF_000164805.1 Carlito syrichta
AGATTTAACTAGCTAGTCAACTGGCTGGCCAGCTGAATTAACTAGCTGTCTTAAGTAGCTAGCCTGCTTCCTAGCCAGCTGACTTAAGTAGCTAATTACTTAGCTAGCCAGCTGGGAAGCCAACTAAATTATCTAGCTGACTTAACTAGCTATCCTGCTTGCTAGCCAGCTGACTTAAGTAGCTTGCTACCTAGCTAGCCAGCTGACTTAGCTACTTGACTTAAACAGCTTGCCAGCTGGCTAGCAAGGTGACTCAACTTGATGACTTAACTAATGAGCCAGCTAGCTAGCCAGCTGACTTAACTAGCTCTACCTAGCTAGCTAGCTGGCTAGCCAGCTGAATTAACTTGCTGCCTTATTTAGCTAGCCAGCTGGCTAGCTGAGGTATCGAGCAAACTGACTAGTTAGCTGACCTGTTGGCCTGTGAGCAAGCTGACAATTTATTTGACCTGTTGGCTGGTGAGCGAGCCGACTAGTTTGCTGACCAGTTTGCAGGTGAGTGAGCCGACTAATTAGCTGACCTGATGGAAAGCGAGCAAGCCCACTAGTTAGCCTATCAGATAGCTGAGTTGCTAGCCGACTAGTTAGCCAAATAACTAGCTGATTTGCTAGCTGACTTAACTAGCTAGCTGACTAGTTACCTGGCTATCTAGCTGACATAACTACCTAGCAAACAAGCTAACTCTCTAGCTTGCTGACTTAACTAGCTAGCTTTCTGGCTACTGGCTAACTGACTTAACTATCTAGCTGACTAGCTAGCTGACTTAACTAGCTAGCGGATTAGCAAGCTGACTAGCTGACTTCACTAGCTAGCTGGCTAGCTAACTGACTTAACTAGCTGACTAGTTACTTGGCTGGATAGCTGGCTATCCAGCTGACTTAAGGAGCTAGTTAACGGATTGACTACATGGATAGCCAACTGACTTGGCAAGCTAGCTACCTGGCTAGGCAGATGGCTAGCTAGCAAGTGGGCTGACCAGGTGGCTAGTCAGCCGGCTTAAATAGCTCTCCGGCTGGTCAGACAATTGGACAGCCAGCTGGCTTACCTAACCAGCTGACTTAACTAGCAGGCCACCTAACTGACCAGCCTGCTACCCAGCCAGCTTAACTTGTCAGCCATCTAGCTAGCCTGCCACTAACAAGCTGACTTAGCTAGCTGACTTAACTAGTGAGCCACCTAGGTAGCCAGCCAGATAGCCAGCTCACTTCACTTGCTGAATTAACTAGCTAGCCAGCAGGCTAGCCAGCTGATGTAATTACCTAGCTACCTACCTAGCCAGGTGACTAGCCAGACTACTTAACTACCTGACTCAACAAACTAGTCAGCTGGCTAGCTAGTGAATGAAACTAGCGAGACACCTAGCTAGCCAGTTGGCTACCCACTTGAATTAACTAGCTGTCTTAACCAGCTAGCCAGCTGGCTAGCCAGCTGACTCAACAAGCTAGCTACCCAGCAAGGCAGCTGGCTAGCCAGAAGACTTAACTAGCTGACTTAACTAGCTGTCTACCCAGCTAGCCAGCTGATTTTACTAGCTGAAATAGCTAGCTATCTACCTTGCTGGCTATCTAGCTAGCTAGCTGACTTAACTAGCTGACTTAACTAGCTAGGTAGCTGACATAACTAGCTGGTTTTACTAGCTATATACCCTAGCTATCAAGCTGACTTAATGAGCTGAAATAACTAGCTAGTCAGCTGTCTAGCCATCTGACTTAACTAGCTTTTAACTAGCTAGCGAACTGACGAGCCAATTGACGTAAAGAGTTGACTTAAATAGCTAGCCAGCTGGTTATCCAGGTGACATAACAAGTGGATTAACGAGGTAGGCAACTGGCAAACCAGATGACTAAACTAGCTGACATAACTAGATATACAGACAGCTAGCCAGCTGACTTAACAAGCTCTCTACATCTCTAGCCACCTTGATAGCCAGCTGATTTAGCCAACTGACATAATTAGCTAACCAGCTTGCTAGCCAGCTGACTTAACTAGCTGTCTTAACTAGCTGGCCTGCTTTCTAGCCAGTTGAATTAACTAGCTTGCTACATAGCTAGCCAGCTGGCTATGCAGTGCAATTAACTAGGTGACTTATCTTGCTAGCCAGCTGTTTAACCAGCTGACTTAACTAGCAAGCTACATAGCTAGCCAGCTGTCTTCACAGCTGACTTAACTAGGTGAATTATCTGGCTAGCCAGCTGGCTAGACAGCTGATATAACTAGCTAGCTACTTAGCTAGCAAGCTGGCTAGCCATCTGTCAACTAGCTGACTTAACTGGCTAGCCAGCTGTCTATCCAGCTTACTTAGTTGACTAGATATCTAGCTAGCCAGCTGAGTTAACTAGCTGAAATAACTAGGGAGCAAGCTGGTTACCAATCTGATGTAACCAGCTTTTTAACTAGCTAGACAGGTGGCTAGACAACTAACTTCAACAGCTGACTTAAGTAGCTAGACAGCTGGTTAACCAGCTGACTAAACTAGCTGACTGCACTAGCTGGCCAGCTGGCTAGCCAGATGACTTAATTGCCTAGCTACCTAGGTAGCCAGCAGCCTAGCAAGCTGATTTAACTAGCTGGCTTAACGAAGTAGCCAGCTGGGTAGCCAGCAGACTTAACTAGCTACCTGCCTAACTAGACAGCTTGATAGCCAGCTGACTTAACTAGCTGACATAACTAGATAGCCTGATGGCTAGCCAGCACACTTAACTAGCTACCTACCTACATAGACCTCTGGCTTGCCGACTAATTAACTACCTAATTACCTAGCTAACATGCTGGTCCAACGTGCTGTCTTAACTGCGTGACTTAACTAGCTAGGCAGCTGGCTAGCCTGCTGATTTAACAAGCTGGGTACCCTGCTAAGGTAGCTGGCTAGCCAGCTGACTAAACTAACTGGCTTAAATAACTAGATACCTAGCTAACCAGCTGACTTAACTAGCTGACTTAACTAGCTAGCTAGATAGCCAGCTGGCTGGG
>NW_007261435.1:0-2045 GCF_000164805.1 Carlito syrichta
TAAGACAGGATAGGGAAAAAGATTGGAAATCTAAATTACTTTACAGATACCAACTGTCTCTGCTTACTGAAAAGGCAATCTTAATTCCATTTTATAATTTATGATCATTGTTAGTTTGTAGTTATTAATATTAAGTGAATTTAGTGATCACTAGGAAAGACATTTACTTTGTTGCTAAAGCAATATGTTTACAATTAGGTGCAAGTTTCTTTCTAAATTTTAAGATAACTGTAATTTGAGGTTGACACTTCAGTAAATTGCTATGTTCTGTTACATACTCATTTTATAATACAAACCCTTCCCAGTCATCATTGTGTATATATAACAATTACAAAGCAAATGCTCTGAAGATTTTGTTTTTCTGACAGAATGCCACTTTGCGTTTAGAACCATCATCTAAACATTATGTTAATGTCACTTACTTTATTTGGAATGCCTGTAACCTTCATGTAATTTTCAAATAGCCTACAGATATTTAAAAAGCTTTACCAGCTTCTTCATTATTTCAATTTGGAAAATGAACAACCTATTATAGGCATGCCTTGTTTTATTGTACTTTGCTTTATCGAGCTTTGCAGATAGTGTGTTTTTACAAACTGAAGGTTTGTGGCAACTCTGCATGGAGCACTGTCAGCTCCCTTTTTTCAGTAGTCTATACTCACTGCACATCTCAGTGTCATATTTTGGTTATTCTCACAGTACTTCAAACTTTTTTATCATTACATATGTTTGGGTAATCTGTGATCAGTAATCATTGATGTTGCTATCATAGTTGTTTGGGGAACCATGAACTAAACCCACATAAGACTGCAAGCCTAATAAAAATGTGTGCTCTGACTGTTCCACTAACTGGCCTTCCCCCCATCTCTCTTCCTTCTTCTCAAACCTCCCTATTCCCTGTGATGTAATAATATTGAAATTGTGCTGAATAATAATCCCACAATTGCCTTTAAGTGCTCAAGTTAAAGGAAAGCACATGTCTCTCACTTTAAGTCAAAAGCTAGAAGCTATTAAACTTAGTGAAGAAGGCATGTAGAAAGCCAAGGTAGGTTGAAAGCTAGGCCTCTAGTGCCAAACAGTTAGTCAAGTTGTGAATGCAAAGGAAAGTTCTTGAAGGGAATTAAAAGTGCTACTCCAGTGCATACAAGAATGGTAAGAAAGCAAACAGCTTTATTGCTGATGTGGAGAAAATTTCAGTGGTCTGGTTAGAAAATCAGATTAGCCACAACATTCTCTTAAACCAATTCACTGCAAGGTCCTAACTTTCTTCAACTCTATGAAGGCTGAGAGAGGAGGGGAAACTGCCAAGAAAAGCTTATAGCTAACAGAAGTTGTTTCATGAGGCTTAAGGAAAGAAGTTACCTACATAACAAAAATGCAAGGTGTAGCAGCAAGTGCTGATAAGAAACTGTAGCCAGTTATTCAGATCTACCGAATACAATTGATTAATGTGGCTACACTAAACAGATTTTTCAATGTAGATAAAATGGCCTAATATTGGAAGAAGATGTCATCTAGAGCTTTCATAGCTAGAAGTCAATGGCTGACTTCAAAGTTTTAGAGGACAGACAGGCAGACACTTTTGTTGGGAGTTAACACAGCTGGTGACTTTAAGTTGAAGCTGATGCTCATTGACTATTCTGAAAGTCCTAAGACCCTTAAGAATGATGCTAAGTCTGCTCTGTATGTGCTCTATAAGTGGAACAACAAAGCCTAGATGATAGTTTATCTGTTTACAGCATGATTTACTGAATATTTTATGTGCACTGTTGAGACCTACTGATCAGAAAAAAAAGATTTCTTTCAACATACACTGCTCATTGACAATGCACCTGGTCACCCAAGACCTCTGTTGGAGATGTACTAGGAGATTTATCTTGTTATTATGCCAGATAACACCTCCAAATACATCCCATGGAACAAGGGACAATTTCAACTTTCAAATCTTATTTAAGAAATACTTTTCATTAGCCTCTAGCTGACATACATAGTGATTTCTCTGATGGCTCTAGGAAAAGTAAATTGAAAATCTTCTGGAAAGAATT
>NW_007261435.1:2852-4208 GCF_000164805.1 Carlito syrichta
CTGAGAACAAATGGTACTCAGTTCTTTGTTTCTGTGATAGATCACTGAGTATGATCGATTCTAAATCCATCCAAATTGCTGCAAAGTCCATAAGTTTGTCCTTCTTTATGGCTGTGTAAAATACCATTGTGTATATGCACCACATTTTTTTAATCCAGTCCAGCTTCGATGGGCAGCATGGTTGATTCCATGTTTTTGCTATTGTGAATAGGGCTGCAACAAACATACGTGTACATGTGCAAGTTTTTTGTGTAGAATGATTTGAGCTCCTCCAGGTATATTCCCAATAGGGGAATTGCTGGGTCATATGGAAGGTCAATTTCTAGTTCTTTCAGAAATACTCATACTGTCTTCCAAAGAGGTTGCACTGGTTTGCATTCCCACCAGCAGAGTGGAAGCATTCCTTTTCCTCCACATCCTCACCAGCATCTCTTGCTGTTTGTTTTATTAATGATGGCCATTCTTATTGGGGTTAGGTGGTATCTCAATGTGGTTTTGATTTGCATTTCTCTGATAATGAGTGAGACTGAACACTTTTTCATGTGTTTGTTGGCTGTCTTTATATCTTCTTTTAAGAAGTGTCTATTCATGTCTTTTGCCCACTTTTTAATGAGGCTGTTTGATTTTTTTCCTTTCGATGCATTTGGGTTCCTTGTAGGTCCCAGATGTTAGGCCTTTGTCAGATATACTGTTGGCAAATATTTTTTCCCATTCTGTGGGCTGTCTCCCTGCTCTCTTGATGGTTTATTTTGCTTTGCAGAAGCTTGTTGGTTTGATGAGGTCCCACTGGTCTATCTTATTTCCTATAGTATAGGCATTTAGGGTTCTGATCAAAAATTGGTTGCCAGTTCCAATTTCCATAAGGGTGTCTCCTGAAAATGGCAAAACATTCTGTGCTCATGGATAGGAAGAATCAACATTGTTAAAATATCCATCCATTCAAAGGCCATCTACAGATTAATGCAATACCCTTTAAGTTACCAACATCATTCTTCTCAGACCTAGAAATGACAATATAGAAGTTCATATGGAAATATAAATTACCACAAATAACCAAAATAATCCTTAGCAAAAGAAACAAAACAGGAGGTATCACACTTCCAGACTTCAAACTTTACTATAAGTCTACAGTAATCAAAACAGCTTGGTATTGGTACAAGAACAGGCATATAGACCAATGGAATAGGATAGCATTTTTTTTAAATGGGGTCTCACTCATTTTCCCAGGCTGAAGTGCAGTGACACAATCATAATCAATTGCATCTTCAAACTCTTGGGCTCAAGCGATCCTTCTGCCTCAGCCTCCCAAGTAGCTGGGACTACAAGTGTGTACCACCTTGCCCAGATAATTTTTTG
>NW_007261435.1:4228-5040 GCF_000164805.1 Carlito syrichta
TTACCAACATCATTCTTCTCAGACCTAGAAATGACAATATAGAAGTCATACGGAAATATAAATTACCACAAATAGCTAAAATAATCCTTAGCAAAAGAAACAAAACAGGAGGTATCACACTTCCAGACTTCAAACTTTACTATAAGTCTACAGTAATCAAAACAGCTTGATATTGGTACAAGAACAGGCATATAGACCAATGGAATAGGATAGCATTTTTTTAAAATTTATTATCCTATATGCTTCATTGATTTATTTTTATTTTTTATTTTATTTTATTTTTCATTAATCAGCATTTTTTATTATGGTTTTGTGGGGTACAGTTAAGGGTTAGGTGTACAATGATGTTTCATTCAGGCACCCTGTAGATAAGAAGTGTTTTCCCATCCCCTGACAGACATTTGCTGCTGTTGATCCCATCCCCCTGCCCCCCATAGTTTCCCAGTACCATCAGTCATTTTCTTATAGTATTACATTGGATGTTCAAGGTCCATTATATGAGTGAGAACATGTGATATTCGGATCTTTGTTTTTGTGAGAGGTCACTCAGTATTATAGACTCTAGTTCCATCCAGGTTGCTGCAAAATTCATGATTTTGTTCTTTTTTATGGCTGCGTAGTATTCCATCGTGTATATGTACCACATTTTTTTAATCCAGTCCTCTTTTGATGGGCAGCATGGTTGTTTCCAGGTTCTTGCTATTGTGAACAATGCTGCGATAAACATACGTGTGCAGGTATCTTTTTTATAGAGTGATTTGTGTTCTTCAGGGTATATTCCCAGTAGGGGGATTGCAGGGTCATATGAAGGG
>NW_007261435.1:5060-10843 GCF_000164805.1 Carlito syrichta
TTTTGATCTTTTGTAAAGACAAGGTCTTGTATGTTGCCCAGGCTGGTCTCAAACTTCTGGGCTCAAGCAATCCTCCTGTCTGGGCCTCCAAAAGTGCTGGGATTATAGATGTGAGACACTGCTCCTGCCCTGCATTTTTGACAATAATGTATTTTAATTAGGACATGCACATTGTTTGTTGTTGTTGTTGTTGCTGTTGTTGTTTTGAGTTGGAGTTTCACTCTGTCACCCAGACTGGAGTGTAGTGGCCGCTCCCAGCCATTGCAGCCTCAACCTGCTGGGCTCTAGCGATCCTTCCTCCTCAGCCTTCAAGTAGCTGGAACTACAGATACTCACTACCACACCCAGCTAATTTTTGATTTATTGTAGAGATGAGGTCTTGCCAAGTAGCCCAGGTGGATCTCGAACCCATGGGCTCAGGCAAACCACTCATCTCAGCCTCCCAAAGCACTGGGATTACAGGCTGAGCCACCAAGCCAGGCTGTTTTTTTTTCAGACATACTAGACTACCCTAATAGAGTAAAGTACAGTGTAAGCATGACTTTTATATACACTGGAATATAAAAAATATTATATGACTCATTTTATTGTAATATCTGTTTTATTAGTCTGGTTTGGAACTGTCCATGTAAATATCTGAGGTATGCCTGTATAGGTAAGACTATAAAAGCATAGACTTGCTAGACTGGGGAAATCTTAAAGAATATGTAATTTATTCATTACCTTATTATAAAGGCTTATAACTCTTTACTTTGGAAAGCAAGGATACTAGCGTCTTTTATTACCAGACATTGAGTGTCCAAGTTTACAAGTTAAGAAAACTGTTCCAATATTTTCCTGTGTCATGTCTCCTAAGACATGGAGGATCTACCGTGATAAAGATTCAAGAGTGGCCACTATCATCTATTTAATAGCTCTTTCCTTTCACCACCTCCTTTTCATCTCATCTCTTGGAACCTCCTCTCTTGCTGCAAGGGGACAGACAAGATAGAAAGAAATGTTCCCTCAGGACTCTGATTTCTTTGTTCTCCCTGTAATTCTCTTGTATGTTCAGTCTGTGGTCTCTTTAATGCCTTTTTTCCTCCTTTTTCCTAAAACTACTTCTTCACCAAGGCCACCTATATAGGTTGTCAGTCAGTTCTATCAAATTTACATGGAACCTACAAGACAAACACCGTTTTCACTTTTTCAGTAATAGCCTCTTCTTAGCATATACTCGAGGTGTCATGCTGAAAGAAACTTCATCTTTTCCTTTGATTGAGTAGTGTTATAAAAACCACCCAGAAAGTTGAGGGAAGAAAAGAGAAAAAACTTCCTTCTATTATACATTCATTCACAAAACAAACATTTAGAAAGATTTAGAAAGTTCCTAAATAAGTACTAATTACTGAGGATGTGGTCTAATAAGACACAATTCTTGCTAATCCAGACATCCTTCCCTTCAAGTACAGTAAGTGTTGGGCAGAAAATGAACAGGGGCTGCTGTGCAGCTATTCTGGGGAGTGACATCCAAACTGAATCAAAGAAGAACTGGGTCTGTGCGGCAGGTGGAATGTGGGAGGGAGAGAAGAGAGAAAAAACTTCCTGGAGAATGTGCTAACATTTCTAGGCACCCAAGAGTTAACAAGAAAAACTCAGTAAGGGCCCAGAGAAGAAAGAATTGTCCAAAACAAGAAGCAAGGAAGTAGTAATACTAGTCTAAGTGGAATTCATGTCTTGGTATGGCAAGTAATTTTTTTATAGTGCAGACTGGATCTCCCAAGTGTAAATGCAGTCTCATAGAAGTGTGGTTACAAAACTACACTTGGACCCTCACGTTTCTGCTATTGTTTAAAATATTTGTGGATATTTGGAACTTTCCTGATGGTTTCTGTTTTAGTCTCTGATTATTTTAAGTACTGTTTTAGTCTCTGAATATTTTAAGTTACATTTCATTTTGGACCACAGGTAAGCTTTCTATTTTTAGAAAGTTTATTCAGTGCCAAGTCACGGTAAATGTTGGTGTTCATGCTGGGCTATTACTATTTTTTAGTCAAAAATGAATTGTCACTATAAATTAATGAAGCTAATTTTTTATGTGCTTCATAATTCAGTTCTCAAAAGTTTTTAAGAGGTGCTTTAAAATTAACATGAGTTAATACATGTAAAAGTTTTTATATGAATTGCAAATCTCTCTCCAAAAGTAAGTACTTTTTATTTTTATTAATTATTTAATTATATTTCAGCAAACTTCTTTAAAATTCAATGAATATGTTTTAAATTATCTTTCAAACTGGTAAATTTGTTTCTTTGGCAATTGTCCATTTAGTGGTATCTACGAGTTAATATGTATATTGATTTATTTTAACTTTTAATTTTAAAGATGTGGGGTACAATTCAGAGTTAGGCATATAAATGTTCATTATGAAGGTACCCTTGTTGATAAGGTGTGTCCCCCCCTTCCCCCGGCAGAGTCCCATTACTGCCAATCCCACCTCTTCCCTCCATCCCCCACCCCCCACAGTTTTCCTCTACTGCCAATCCTTTTCTTATAGTATTGCAATAATTATTCAAGGTCTGCTTATGAGTAAGAACATGTGATCCTCAGTTCTTTGCTTCTGTGATAGATCACTCAGTATTATAGACTCTAAGTCCATCCAAGTTGTTGTGAAATTTATAATTTTGTCCTTCTTTATGACTGCATAATATTCCATCGTGTCTGTATTTAGATCTTGAGTTCATAGGGAAATATCATAAGAGAACTGTCAAATGAGAAAGTTGAGACTCAGAATGAGGAAATAAGTAATTTATCTAAGGTTGTAAAGTTAGTAACTGCTTTACCAAAGAATATAGTTCAAATTTACTGACTCTAAGTCCTTTAAACCTTGTTCCCTTCACTCATGTAGGTCTAGTGACTTCAGTCAGAAATACTCTTCTTTCTCTTATTTTTCTCATCAAAATCTCTGTCTTCAAGTATTTGTATTACTTCTGTGTTAGGTTTTGAATAACAAGAAAACAGTGTTCTTACTTTTATACTTCCTTCACTTCTCTTCATTAACTAGTTAAAAATTAGGTACATAATAGACATTATATGAATGAAATTGTATTTATTTTCAGCTTTCTCTTCTATTGGGATTAGGTGACCAGTTCCTTTGTATCAAATCTTTGATGTGTTTTGTGTTTTTAGTTATAAGTGGTTCCACAGGGCCAACTAGCAGCTGGTAAACAATAAGTTTGGGACTAGAAACACTTATGAGGAAGTGGAAGTTTTGGGTTGGTGTTTTGTTGTTAATTTTTTGTTTTGTTGTCTTTGGCAGATAACACTTATCTGATGATAGGACTTATGGTTGCTAATTTATCCAATTCTTTGTTTTGTTTCTTGAAAGCAATTGCTGTTTCCCTTTAGGGAATGAGCTGTACCTACTCATTCCACTTCAAAGCTGAATTACAGAAATTCAAGTGGGGTCTGGAAAGACCCGGATTTTGTTTAGTTTCGTTTTGTTTCGTTCTTTCCACCTTGGCAATGGTCAGTTATTTCTGCCCTGGCCAATCTTTTTGTTGTCTGTTGAAGATATTATGTAAGAAAACCTCAAAACTGAAAGCTTCTTAAAACTATATGCATTGCAAGACCTGAGAAGCAAATGTTGTCATTTTAATTACTCTCATATTTTCAAAATTGCATTTTGTTAAAATCATGGATGTTGAAAAAGCCTAAAAATTTGAGTTTAATTATATACTTTAGAATCACATGATATATGTATATATTTTTTTCTTAATGCTTTCTTATAACAGGTATCTTCATTTTTAAAAAGACTTGATGAGGCCAATCATATTAATTCTGAGAATGAGCAAAAAATGGTGTCATTCTTTATCAAAGTTAGTCAGTTCAGTCCAAAAACAGTTAGCCCTGCTTTTCAGTATGTGTTTGAAGAATGTATCTTTATATAGTAAAGAAAAGGAATGTCTAGAAAGAGTGTGGAGTTAACATTGTATGCTGTTTCCTTTGGACCTTTTTCTTTCTGGATTTAACTTTGTAAGGATCAACAGGAGTCTGCAGACTTTTCTGGAATGATTGGGCCATAACAACTTCTTTACCACAGAGCCCAACCTTCCCTGCTACCCTTTGTTTAAAAATCCCAGTTAACACCCATGCAGAGCAATTATGGGGAAAGATGTGTGAGAAGAAATTTAATTCATTCAAAAACATTTATCAAGTACTGACATATATTATAGCTGATACTGAGTTATAGAGAGCAAAGACCCAGACCCAGACTTCATAGAGCTCACAAGCTACAGAAAGAGATAAACCTGTGAATCAAAGTTAGTATACAATTTGTTAAGTAGTGTGATGCACAAAAGGAGGTCATGTGGAGCTAGAAATTAAGATATTTATGATCACCTGGTTGTTGAAGGCTAGTGTTGACTGCTGTATTGGCTTATTTTTACATTTTGAGGCTTAATATACTAAAAAATTAGTTCTCACTCATGTAAGATTCAATGGATGAGAGTGACAGGAATAATTATGGTCCATGTAGCCATTCAGGAATGCAGGTTAATCTTCAGTTTATGAATTTCAAAATGTCTTTGGACATCAACAACTAAACAGGAAAAAAGAAAAAAGAGATATGTTGCTCAAGAGATTTTAAAGTTCTAGGCCTAAGGGATACTTCACTTTCATCCATGATCCAATTACTGGAATTTGTTCACATAACTATATCCAACTGCAAGAGACTGAGTAATGTGTTCTAGCTCTGGGTCCAGCAAGGAAGGAAGAGAGTTTGGTAAGCAGCTAAGGGTTGTCTCAATGGACAATTTGAACTTAGGCAAAAGAATGTATAAGTACATTCCAGATAGAAGGAATAAACTATTCAGTAACATAAAAGAAGCCAATCATGAAACTATTAACAACTTACAAAAAGCCTGAGGCTAAAGCAGAGGCCCCCTGTAAAGAGTGTAAGAGATAGATTAGATCAAGGCAAAAATCAACAAGGAGATCCAGAAACTCAATTTGACCAAATGGACTTAATAGATAACCTACAGAACATTCTACCCAATAACCAAAGAATATACACTCTACTTATCACCACATGGAACATACTCCAAGATTGACCACATCCTTGGTCATAAATCAAGCATAAACAAATTCCATAAGATCGAAATACTACCATGCACCTCCTCAGACTACAGTAGAATAAAAATAAATATCAACACCAACAAAATCTCCCCAAAACACACAAAAACAGGGACACTAAACAACACTGCTGAACAACTTCTGGGTCAACACAGAAGTCAAAACAGAAATTAAAAGATTCTTGGAAACAAATGAAAACTAAGACAAATCTTACCAAAACCTCTGGGATGCAAAGAAATCAGTACTAAGAGGGGAATTTATATCTCTACAAACACACATCTAGACAATAGAAAGATCGCAAGTCAACAGCTAACAAATTATCTAAGGAAGTTGGAAAGGAAAGACTACTAAAGACTACCAAACTTAACAGAAGAATCCAGATCACCAAAGCAAAAACCCAAATATGGGACGCAGAAGACAAAAATATAATAGAAAAAAAACAATAAAACAGAAAGCTGATTCTTTGAAAGGATAAACAAGATTGACAGATCCCTTGCCAGACTAACCAAGAAAAAGACACAAAAAGTCCAAATAAATAATCAGAAACACAAAAGATCAAGTCACAACCAACCCTGACAAAATAAAAAAAATCAAAGATTACTATGCACACTTATATGGAAACAAATTCAAAAACCTAAATGAGGTGAAGGAATTTTGACATCACAAGACCTCC
>NW_007261435.1:11018-12931 GCF_000164805.1 Carlito syrichta
AAAAAAAAAAACACAACCAACTCTGGACCAGATGACTTTCCAGAGGAGCTGATACCAATCCTACTAGATGCAAAAGTTCTCAACAGCATTCTAGCAAATCAGATTTCAAAACTTATCTACCATGACCAAGTAGGCTTCATTCCCAGGATGCAGGGCTGCTTTAACAACCGCATGACCATAAATGTAATTAAATACATTGACAGATGTAAAAACAAGAATTTCATGATTATATCATTAGATGCAGAAAAAACTTTTGACAACATCCAGCATCTATTCTTGATAAAACCCCTTGAAAACCTTAGAGGGAACATAGCTCAAAATAGTAAGAGTCATCTATGATAAACCCACAGCCAACATATCACCGAATGGACAGAAATTGGAAGCATTTTCCCCTGAAAACTGGAACAAGACAAGGCTGCTCACTCTTACCCCCCCACCCCTCGTTGTTCATAGTGCTAGAAGTCCTAGCTAGAACAATCAAACAAGAGAAGGATATCAGGGGTATCCAAATAGAAGAAGAGGAAGTTGCGTTATCCCTCTTTGCAGACAATATGATCC
This sequence comes from Carlito syrichta, assembly GCF_000164805.1. Classification (NCBI taxonomy): domain Eukaryota; kingdom Metazoa; phylum Chordata; class Mammalia; order Primates; family Tarsiidae; genus Carlito; species Carlito syrichta. Next base: position 11,577 of record NW_007261435.1, read on the forward strand.
TATACCTGGAAAACCAAGGGAATTTGTCCAAAATCTCCGTGTCCTGATAGAGGACTTTGGCATAGCCTCAGGGTATGAAATCAACATGCAAAGATAGTCACGCGCTGTTGCCAGACCATCGCCACCATTGCCAAACCACTGTGGCCAGTGCCTTGCTAAGCTATGGTGTTGCCATGTGCTCTTTGAGCTATGGCCAGGTCATGTTTTCTTAAGCTTCGGCTCCCCTCCCCTACCTTGGAGAGGTTAATCATCTCTTCCTCTCTCTCTCTCTCTCTCTCTAACTTACTTCCTAAATAAACGATATTTTCTAATAAAAAAAAGACAGTCACATTTTTATACACAAATGACAAGCAGGCAGAGAGCCAAATAAAAAGTGCCATCCCATTCACAACAGTCACACAAAAAATTAAATACCTTGGCATCTTCCTAATCAGGGAAGTGAAAGATCATTACAATGAAAACTGCAAAACACAACTCAGATCAAAGAAGAAACAAACAAATGGAAAAATATCCCATGCTCATGGATTGGAAATATCAACATTTTTAAGATGTCCATCCTACCTAAGGCAGTAAATAGATTCAACACAATGCTAATGAAATTACCATCATCATTCTTCTTGGACCTGGAGACAACTGTACAGAAATTTATATGGAAACAAAATGACCATGAATAGCCAAAACAATCCTCAACAAAAGAAACAATGCAGGAGGTATCATACTCTCAGACATTAAACTTTATTATAAGGCTACACTTTTCAAAGCAGCCTGGTATAGTTACAAGAATAGGCATATAAACCAATGGAACAGAATAGAAATTCTGGAAGCAAAACCTCAATTTCTCAACCAACTTATCTTTGACAAAACCTTCACCAACAAACACTGGGGAGAGGAGAACTTATTCAGCATGTACTTGGAAAACTGACTGACCACATGCAGAAGAATGAAACAGGACCCCTACCTATCAAGACACAAAAATCAACTCTAAGTGGATCAAAGACCTAACCATAAAACCTCAAACTATAAGAATCTTAGAAAACACAGAAGACACCCTTACAGAAATTGGAACTGGCAAGCAATTCCTGATCAAAATCCCAGATGTCCGTGCCATAAGAGATAAGATAGAAAAGTGGGACTTCATCAAACTGAAAAGCTTCTGTGAAGTAAAAGAAACCATCAAGAGACTGGAGAGACAGCTCACAGAATGGGATAAAATATTTGCCAACTGTATGTCTGACAAAAAAGCCTAAGATCCAGGATCTCCAAGGAACTCAAACATGTCAAAAGGAAGAAAACAGTCTACTGGGAATATACCCTGAAGAACTCAAATCACTCTATAAAAAAGATACCTGCACACG
>NW_007261436.1:0-4483 GCF_000164805.1 Carlito syrichta
TTAACTAGATAGTTACCCACATAGGCCGCTGGCTAGCCAGCTGATTTAAATAACTGACTTAACCAGCTAGCCAGCTGACTTAACTAGCTGGCTACCTAGTTCTCCAGCTGAGTCACTAGCTGATTTAACTAGCTAGCAACATAGCTACCCAGCTGGCTGGTCAGTTGACTTAACTCTCTGACTTAATTAGCTAGAAAGCTGGATGGCAAGCTGAATTAGCGAACCAACTTAACCAACTAGCCAGCTAACTAGCTAGCTGACTTAACTATCTAGTTACCTAGTCAGCCAAGTGTGAAGCCAGCTGAATTATTTAGCTGACTTAACTAGGTAGCCAGCTGGCTAGCCAGCTGACTTGACTAGCTTACAACCAATCCAGCCAGCTGGATAGCCATCTGACCTAACTAGTTGACTTAATCAGGTAGCCAGCTGTCTAGCAGGCTGACTTAACTGCCTCGCTAACTAACTAGTCAACTTGTTAGTGAGCTGACATAGCAAGGCTACTTAACTAGTTAGCTAATTGGCAGCTGGCTAGCCAGCTGAGTTAACTCGCTGATTTAACTAGCAAGCAAGCTGAATTAACTGGCTGAATTAACCAGCTAGCTACCTAGCTAGCCAGCTGGCTTAACTAGCTGGCTCAACTAGCTAGGTACCTAGCTAGTTATCTAGCTAGCCAGCTAACTTAACTAGCTGACTTAACTAGCTAGCCTGCTGATATAACTAGCTGACTTATATAGGTAGCTTCCTAGCTAGCCAGCTGATTTAAATAGCTGAAATAAGTAGCTTGCCAGATGAATAGCCATCTGATTTGACTAGATTTTTAACTAGCTTACCAGCTGGATAGCCAACTGACTAAATGACCTGTCTTAACTCAAACGCCAGCTGGTTGCCACCTGATTAACAAGCTGACTTAAACAGCTAGTCAGCTGCCTACCTAGACAGTTGGTTAGCCAGCTGACTTACCTAGCTGACTTAAGCTAGAAAGCTGGGTAGCCAGCTCATTTAACCAGCTAGCTACATACCTAGCCAGCAGGCTAACCAGCTTACTTAACTAGCTGACTTGAACAGCTAACCTCCTGGTTAACTATCTATCTAGCCAGCTGGTTAGCCAGCTCACCTACCTAGCTGACTTAAGCTAGAAAGTTGGGCAGCCAGCTCATTTACCCAGTTAGCTACATACCTAAACAGCAGGCTAACAAGCTGACTTACCTAGCTGACTTAACAAGCTCCCTATCAGGCCGGCTGAATATTTGACTCACCTGATGAAAAGCGAGCTTGCCAATTAGTTAGCTGACTAGCTAGATGCGTTGCTACCCAACTAGTTAGCCAAGTAACTAGCTGGTATGCTAGCTGACTTAAGTAGCTATTTGACTATTTAGCTGGCTATCTAGCTGACATAACTTGCTAGCAAGCAAGCTTTCTAGTTGTCTAGCAAGGTGATTTAACTAGCTAGCTAACTGGCTAGTTAGTTGGCTAGCTGACTTTATTATCTTGCTGAAGAGCTAGCTGACTAACTAGTTGACTTAGCTAGCTGTTTGACAAGCAACCTGACTAGCTAGCTGACTTAACTAGCTAGCTGAATAGTTAGCTGACATGCTTGCTGACATAACTAGCTAGCTGACAAGCTAGTTAACTTAACTAGCTGACTAGCTAGTTGACTGACTAGCTAGCTGACTTAACTAGCTAGCTACCTGGTTGGCTAGACGGCTAGCCAGCTTGCTTAATTAGGTAGTTACCTGGTTGGCTAGCTGGCTAGGCAGCCTGGCTAGCTAGCTAGCAGACTGGCCACCTGGCTATCCAGGACGGCTTAAATAGCCAGCCCTCTGACTGGACAGTGGTATAGAAACCTGGCTTAAATAACCAGCCACCCTGTTGTTTAGCTGTCAATGAGCTGGCTTAATTATCTGGCCACCTACCTGACCAGCCTGCTAACCAGCCATCTGAACATGCCAACCACCAAGCTAGCCAACTGACTAACCAGCTGACTTAGCTAGCTGTACTAATTTGATAGCCATCCAGCTAGCCAGCTTGCTTAAGTAGCTAGCCACCTAGTTAGCCAGTCAGCTAGTCAGCTCACTTAACTCACTGACTTAACTAGCTCATCAGCAGGCTAGTCAGCTTACTTAATTAGCTAGCTAGCTACCTAGACAGGTGGTTAGCCAGCTGACACAACTAGCTGACTGAACCAGCTAGACAGCTGGCTAGCCAGGTGAATTAACTATGTAGCTATCTAGCTAGCCAGTTGGCTTACAACTTGAATTAACTAGCTCAATGTCCAGGAAGCCAGCTGGCTACCAAGCTGACTCAACTAGCTGACATAACTAGTTAGCTAGCTGACTTAACTAGCTGACATCTCTAGCTAACCAGGTGGCTAGCCAGCTGACTTAACTAGCTAGCTACTGATGTATACCGCTGGCTTGCCCCCTGAATTAATTACCTAGCTACCTAGATAACCAGCTGGCTAGTGAACTGACTTAACTAGGTGACTTATCTAGCTAGCTACCTGGTTAGCCAGTTGACTTAAATAGCTAGCTACCCAGCTAGGCAACTGGCTAACCTGCTGACTTAGCTGGCTGACTTAACTAACTAGAAAACTGACTTTACTGGCTGCCTTAACCAGCTAGCTACTTAGCTAACCAGCTGTCTTAACAAGCTGGCTTAACTAGCTAGTTACCTAGCTAGCTAGCTACATAGCCAGCTGACTTAACTAGTTAGCTAGCTGACATAACTAGCTGACTTATGTAGCTAGCTTTCTAGCTAGCCAACTGACTTAACTAGCTGATATTACTAGCTAGCATGAAGGATAGCCATATGACTTAACTAGCTTTTTAACTACATATCCAGCTGGATAGCCAACTGACTTAACGAGCTGACTTAAATAGCTAGCCAGCTGGTTTCCATCTGACTTAATTAGCTGAGTTAACTAGCTGAGTAGTAGGCCAATATGTTAGATCACCTTACTTGGTGACTAGTTAGCTGAGCTAAATTTTCAACTGACAAGTTGGCCACCTATTCGGCCGATTGGTTAGTTGACTTAACTAGTAGGCTGGATAGGCAGCCGACCAGTTGGTGATATAACTAGTCAGCTGGTGAGTGAGCTGACAGGTGAGCTCATTTAACTAATTGTCTGGCTAGTGATCCTACAGAACAGTTGACTTATATATCAGCCAGTGAGTGAGACAGCTGGTCATCTGGCTTAACTATTCTACAGGCGACTGGTGAGCCGACTTAACTATTCGACTGGTGAGTGAGGCAACAGGCGAGCTGCTGTAACTAGTAAGCTGGCAAGCAAGCCGACTGGTCAGCTGACTTAACTAGTTGGCTGGAGAGCAAGCCGACTAGCCAGCTAAACTGTTGCCCTGTGAGAGAGCCAACAAGTTAGTTGACCTGTTGGCTGGTGAACGAGCTGACTAGCTTGCTGACCTGTTGGCAGGCAAGGGAGTCGACTAGTTAGCTGACGTGATGGAAAGCGAGAGATCCCACTAGTTAGATGACCAGCTAGCTGAATTTCTCTCCAACTAGTTAGCTAAGTAACTAGCAGGTTTGGTAGCTGGTTTAACTAGCTAGCTGACTAGATAGCTGGCTATGTAGCTGACATAACTGAATACCAAACAAGTTATCTAGCTGTCTAGCTAGCTGAGTCAACTAGCTAGCTAACTGGTTAGTTAGCTGGATAGCTGACTTAACTATCTAGTTGAACAGCGAGCTAGCTGAGTAGCAAGCTGAATAGCTACCTGACTTAACTGTCTGCTGAATCGTTGGCTGACTTGCTAGCTGACTTAATAACTAGCTGGATAGCTAGCTGACTTAAGTAACTGACTAGTAAGTTAAATGGATTGCTGGCTAGACAGCTGACTTAAATAGCTAGCCAAATGTTTGGCTACACTGCTAGTGATCTGGCTTAACTAGTTAGCTATGTGCCTGATTAGCTGGCTAGGGATCCAGCTAGCCAGCTAGCGGGCTGGCGAAATGGCTAGCCAACTGGCTAAATTAGGCAGCCTGCTGGCTGGAAAGTCGGATAGCCAGCCGGCTTAACAAGCCAGACACCCTGCAAGTCAGCCGGCTAGCCAGCCGGCTTAATTAGCTGGCAACCTACCTGACAAACCTGCTAACAAGCTGGCTTAACTTGCCAGACACCTAGCTAGCCAGCCAGATAACTAGCTGACTTAACTAGCAGACTTAACTAGATAGCCATATGGCTAGCCACCTGGCTTAACTAACTAGCCACCTAGATAAACAATTGTCTAGCCAGCTCACTTAAATTGCTGATATAACTAGGTATCCAGAAGGCTAGCCAGCTGACTTAGAAAGCTAGCTACATAACTAGCCATGTGGCTAGCCAGCTGACTTATGTAGATCATTTAACCAGGTAGCCAGCTGGCTAGTCAGCTGATTAAAGTAGTGAACTACCTAGGTAGCCCGTTGGCTAGCTACTTGAATAAATTCGCTGACTTAACCAGCTGGCAGACTGGTTAACCAGCTGAAT
>NW_007261436.1:5397-8359 GCF_000164805.1 Carlito syrichta
GCTGACATTAATAGCTGAAACAACTAGCTACCATCCTAGCTAGCTATTTAGCTAGCTAGCCGACTTAACTAGCTGCCTTTACAAGCTAGCTACCTGACATAACTAGCTGACTTACTAGCTGGCTACCTAGCTAGCCAGTTGACTTTATGCTTGCTGAAATAACTAGCCAGACAACTGCCTAGCCATTGGAATTAACTAACTTTTTAACTAGTTAGCGAGCTGGCTAGCCAACTGACTTAACGAGGTACCTTAATTAGCTAACCAGCTGGTTAGCCAGCTGATTAATCAACTAGATGACTAACGTGCTAGGCAACTGGCCAGCCAGGTGAATAAATTAGCTGTCTTAACTAGTTATGCACCTGGCTAACCCACTGAGTTAACTAATACTCTAGCTGTCTAGCCATCTGTACAGCCAGCTTTCTTAACTAGCTGACTTAATTTGCTAGTTAGCTGGCTAACCAACTGACTTTACTAGGTCACTAATGACCTAGCCAGCGGACTAGCCAGCTGAATTAACTAGTAGTTTTAACTTGCTGGCCTGCTTTCTAGTCAGTTGAATTAAACAGCTTGCTACATAACTAGCCAGCTGGCTATCCAGCTGAATTAACTAGGTGACTTATCTTGCTTGCAAACTGTCTTGCGAGCTGACTTAACTGGCAAGTTACCTAGCTAGCATGCTGTCATTCCAGCTGACTTAACTGGCTTAATTAACAAGCTAACCAGCTGATTTATGTGCCTAGCTACCTACCCAGCCAGCAGGCAAGCCTGCTGACTTAACTAGCTAACATAACAAAGTAGTCAGCTGGCTAGCCAGCAGACTTAACTAGCTAGCTACCTAGCTAGACAGGTGAGTAGCTAGCTGACTTATCTAGCTGACATAACTAGACGCCTGATGGTTAGTCAGCTGACATAACTAGCTAACTACCTACATAGGCCGCTGGTTTGTCAGCTGACTTAACTACTTAACTGCCTAGCTAACCTGCTGGCAAGCGAGCTGACTTAACTAGGTGACTAAACTAGCTAGCTAGCTGGCAAGGCCAGCTGACTTAACTACCTAGATATCCTTCTATGCAGTTGTCTAGCCAGGTGACTTAACTCACTGTTTAACCTGCTAGCAACCTAACTTAACTAGCTGACTTAACTAGCTAGCTACCTGATACCCAGCTGACTTAATAGCTGATTTAACTACCTTGCTACCTAGCTAGCTATCAGGTAGCTAGGTGACTTTAACTAGATGACTTAACAAGCTAGCTCCCTGACATATCTAGCTGAGTTAACTAGCTAGCTTCCTAGTTAACAGGCGGACATAACTAGCTGAAATAACTAGCGAGCCAGCTGCCTACCCATCTGATGTAACTAGCTTTTTAACCAGCTAGCCAACTGGCTAGACAACTGACTTAACGTGCTGACTTAATGAGCTAGCCAGCTGGTTAGCCAGCTGACTAAACTAGCTGACTTAACTAGCTGTCCAGCTGACTATCCAGCTGACTTAATTGCCTAGCTACCTAGGTAGCCAGAAGCATAGCCAGCTGATTTAAGTAGCTGACTTAATGAAGTAGCCTGCTGGCTAGCCAACAGTCTTAACTAGCTAGCTACCTGCCTAGGCAACTGAATAGCCAGCTGACTTAACTAGCTGACATAACTAGATCGTCTGATGGCTAACCAGCTGACTTAACTAGCTACCTACCCTCATAACGTGCTGGCTTGCCAGTTGAATTAACTACCTACCTACCTAGTCAACCTGCTGGTCAATGCACTGACTTAACTAAGTTACTTAACTAGGTAGCCAGCTGACTAGTCAGCTGAATTAACTAACTGACATAACTAGCTAGCCAGTTGACTTCTCTAGATGACTTCACTAGCTAGCTACCTAGCAAACCAGTTGGATCAACTAGCTGACTTAACTAGCTATCTACCTAGCTAGCCAGCTGCCTGGCCAGCTGACTTAACTAGTTGACTTAACCAGCTAGCCAGCTGGCAGGCCAGCTGACTTAATTAGCTAGCCAGCTGGATGGCCAGTTGAAATAAATAGCTGTCTTTTCCAGCTAGTCAGCTGGCTAGTCAGCTGACTTAACTATCTAGCTACCTAGCTAGCAGGCTGGGAAGCCAACTGAACTAACTAGCTGACTTAACTAGCTATCCCGCTTGCCAGCCATCTGACTTAACAAGCTTGTTACCTTGATAGCCAGCTGGCTAGCCAGCTGGCTGTACTAGTTGATTTAACCAGCTAGCCAGCTCACTAGCCAGCTGACTCAATTAGATGAGTTAACTAGTGAGCCAGCTGGCTAGCCAGCTGACTTAACTAGCTCTGTACCTAACTAGCTAGCTGGCTAGACATCTGAATTAACTAGGTGACTTATTTAGCTGGCAATCTGGCTAGCCAGCTGAGTTAACTATCTCATTGCCTAGCTAGTCATCTGGCTAGCCACCTGACTTAACTAGCTGACTTATATAGCTTGCATGATTGGGTAGCTTGCATGACTGGGTAGCTAGCTAGTTAAGCGTGCTGGCTAGCTGTATAGCCAACCAGGTAGCAAGCTAATTAAGTCAGCTGGCTAGTCAGCTGGCTAGCTGGTTAAGTCATCTATTTAAGTCAGCTGACTAGCCACCTGGCTAGGTAGATAGCTAGCTAATTAAGTTAGCTGGTTAGCCAGATGTCTAGCTAGTTAATTCAGTGAGTTAAATGGGCTGTCTAAGCAGCTGGCTAGCTAGGTGACTAGCTAGTTATGGCAGCTGGCTAGCAGTATGTCTATCTAGTTGTCAGCTAGTTAAGTCAGCTGGATAGCCAGCTGCCTAGCTAGGTGGTTGGAAAGTTAAACTGGCTTCTTAGTAGGCTGCTTAGGTAGGTGGGCAGTTAGTTAAGCCAGTTGGCTAACCAGCTAAACAGCCCGGTGGCTGCCTCGTTAAGATGGCTGGGTGTCCCCCTCTCCTGACAGACGGCTGGCTATTTATCCCAGCTTTC
>NW_007261437.1:0-516 GCF_000164805.1 Carlito syrichta
CTTACTATTTTGAGGTATGTTCCTTCTATACCTAGGTGTTTGAGAGTTTTTATCAAGAGGGGATGCTGGATTTTATCAAAAGCCTTTTCTGCATCTAATGAGATAATTACGTGGTTCTTCTTTTTACATCTGTTGATGTATTTAATGACATTTATGGTCTTGTGAATGTTGAACCAGTCCGGTTTCCTGTGGAGGAATTGTTCACTTTCTTAATACTAACACTAACTTTACTGGTAATGGTTTTGTCTCTTCAGTGCATCTCCAGTCTTGTGGCACAATTGTGCTGCCACTGATAATGTTACTAAAACTCCTTGGATGCTGCATTCACCACCCGGTTCCTCTTGAGTTGCACAGTGGTTGGAAACAACAGCTGTACCTTTCTTGAGGACTTTGGAGTGCAACAGCGACCTTTATTCTATGAGAAAGAAATCCATTATTTCTCTTGAACAAGAGGAAGCATTGTGAACTTCTCTGCAGCACAAAGGATTTGCCTGAACACTGTGCTAAGAGCCTTGA
>NW_007261437.1:840-6722 GCF_000164805.1 Carlito syrichta
AAGTGAGTACCAATGGGAGCCCCAAACTTCACCTGTATGTAGACCACTTATGTATGTAATCCTGACTTGTGCCTCACATCTTTAAAATATAAAATACATATAAATAAATTTTCTATATGATTTTTTCTTTAAAAACCTTAGTCATCTTTTTCTTAGTTTAAGTTGAGATTAGTTTCTAACCGGAGTCTTTCTCTCTTATTGTGGTAGTCTGAATAAAATAAGTCTCATTACCTTTACCAAGCATCCAACACTGCTTTTTCCTTTGACAATTCCTGGGGTTGCCTCAGGGACTGTTGGGGTAGAGGACATTAGAAAACACAGGCCAAGCAGTCAGGACTCTGGACTCTACTCCCCAAATTCAACTAGCAGAACTTCTCTTTTAGCTTCAAAATGGGCTGGGCCTTTGCTGAGAGTTCGTTGAATTGAATAAAGGAAAAAATATCCCACAAACATCTGAAGTTAGTCCCATCTCTGCTCTACTCAATTACACAAATGTGGGATGATTCTTAAGGTTGTGAATCAGCTTGCATTGCACAAAGAAAAGATTTTGATTCCTGAAAATAATATTATTTACAGTTGATGGCTGGGGTATTGGGCCCAAGGCAGGGGAATGAGTTTAATGACCTCCTGAAGCCTTTTCCATGAATCTATAACTCAGTAGTCAGTTTCTTGCCAAGTTATTTTCCCTCCTGCAGTTTAGTGATGTCATTAATTTTCTCTAAGAACTCCCAGGAAGGGAAGTAAATGATCTCAGAAGCACCAGGCTGGTGACTTCCCACATAAAAATCACTCTTCAGAGCACCTCTTCCCTAGGAATTTGTCTGTTATGTTTATCTTTACCATCATCTATGATTAGAGTAGCAATTATTCTCTGTTTTGGCTAATATTTCTGTTTTTGATATTTCTCTAAATATTAATGATTAAGGCATGTTCTTCTGCTTTGATTGAATACTATGAGCAATATGGTATAATTCTCTTGAATCGGTGTTGGGGTTTTTCAATTATGAGAATTCATTTTTATTCAAGTATCTCAAATACACATTTAATATTAAGTACACTTACTATTACATGTAATATTAACTTGAAGTATAATTATTATTAACAAATTTCAAAATGTATCAAAATATTTTTTAATCTTGTACACATGAACATTTAATCTCTTTTCACAATGAGGAAAACAAGTCTGATATTTTGAAAGACTGTTGGAGGTGGAGACAAAAATATTACTTAAACATATGTTTGAATGCCAATTTTATGGCATATACTGCAAAGAATCATCCTTTTTATAAATTGAATGACTGTTTACTGTCATTTATATTCCTTTCTAATAGGAATATGAAATTCTTCAAGAAAGTAGAAAACATCACTAACAACCATGCAATTCTAACAGCTAATTTTCTTTGAGCAAGTTCTTGGCACCATGCACTGTTCAAAACACATTGCTCATGCAATCATGACAATAACGATAATTTTATTGTCCCTATAGGGCAGACAAGAAAAGATGTGTAGAGAGAAGTTAATTAAAATGTGTAAGATTACCCAGACAATGTTTTCATGAGTTATTTGTATTATGCTACTACATACACAGAGGACTTTGACTGGAAGTTACCTATAGGAATTATAATACATCTTTTGGTGCTTTCTTTAACTCTGTTTATGTGTCAAATTGCATGTGATTTCTCTCTTTATGGAAATTGCAGTGCAGTTGGAGAACATGGTAAATAAACCTGGAAATATTTTCTTATTTACTAATAGTTGGACATGTATTTACAAATTAAAAAGTACCCATAACCATTGAATCAAAACATATATCAGTTTAGATAATTACATTTCAGTTATGTTATTATTATTTTTATTTTTTAACTTATAGATAATATTGTAGCCCTAGGCCTGTTGTGACAATCCCCCCATCCAAATAAAAGAAAAGATATATTTATTTTTGTCAAAGAATTCACCATAGAAATGAAAGATCATCAAGTTCAACAAAGAACAGCCAAAGAGTCTGAAATAACATGGCTTTTTATAAATAAACTATTACAAAATCGCCCCCAAGAAATCTCAGTGCTCCAAAGACTTTACATGCTAAAGACCATAATTATTATAAAAACTGACCTCTGTTAATTTAGACATCACTATCATTATGTTAAAAGATCAAAAACTGTGCAAAATGGATACCTAAAAATTTCTAAAGGTCACATAGTCATAGTAAGGTAGGTTACTCAAGTAACCTCAAATCTCTAAGAACTGTGCATAATCCCAGAATATTATGTAGCTAATAAGACATGGAGGAGAAATAATATCCTTTTGAATTTTATACCTCTGATGCTGCCCAACATATTACAGGATTTTGAGCTCTTTGGGGGTCATGATTTCTCCTCTATTTTTTGCTCCTACAAACATCTAGGATATCAGGAATGTTATTAAGTGATTTGCTGACCAATGAAAATTAAATAAAATATCTGTATAAATTTAAAGTATATACAAAAGGAAAGAAATAGCATAATGAAAGAATAGTTTAGTGAGTTCATGTACCTACCTTACTCTGAATATGTAAACTTTAGAAAATTTAGGTATCCATTTTGCACAGTTTTTAATCTTTTAGCATAATAACTTCAGTTTGCTTGTCAAAACTTGCTTTAATATATATTTAACCAAGCATCTCCATTTTTATTTGAGTTTATTGCAATAGATATGGAAATAATAGAAAATGCCTTTGATATCAGATTCCTGGGAAGTATAGACAAAAAACAAAAAGGTGTATAAAAATATTTTAAGAAGTAAATATTGCAGTCTCTAATTTGTAAGTTAGCTATGAAAAAACAAACCAAAAAACCCTGAAAAACAAAACCCACAATTGCAGTTGGTTAGATTAGTTTCATGATTTATTCAGAAATACACATCTCTGCATTCACTTATAGTTTTATATAGTCATGTAAAACACACTTGAGTTACTCAAAGGAAATGTTAGAGAGGTAGTGATCAATCCAAGTCCCTTCAAATACTAGTTCAGCCCAGTGGTGTCAAGATGTCCTGCCTGGAACCTGACTCTTGCTGGGCTCTGTGAAAACCCATCCTGCTTCAGTATTTGCACAATTGGCTTTAAATCTTTAACTTTTTCCAAATTTTAATTTTTAATGCATACAAATAAATTTCTAATATATATTTATGCTTTTTTCCATCCAAACTGAAGTGCAACAATTTAGAAAAAAAATCTTTCTAAACCAAGGATAATGAAGATAAGAAACTAAATGCAATTACAAACTACAGATCTAAACATTAGTTTCTTCTGTAGTAAATGTGAATTTAGTCTAGAAAATATGACATAAAAGGAAACAAGCAAGCAAAACAAAATCTTTGAGTGTTACTTAAAAAAAAGATTGGTCAGGTGTGATGGCTCATGTCCATAATCACAGGAGACCAAGGCAGGAGAATTGCTTGAACCCAGGAGCTTGAGACTAGCCTAGGCAACATAACGAGACATCATCCCTACAAAAAGAAAAAAAAGAAAATAAAAAAATAAGCTAGATATGGTGTCCCAGCTACTCAGGATTATGAAGTGGAAGAATCTCCTGAGCCTAAGTCAAGGGTGCAGTGAGCCATAATGGTGTCAGTGCACTTCAGGCTGGCCAACAGAGTAAAAACCCAACTCAAAAAAGAAAAAAAAATAAAATTGAAATAGATACTTTAACCATATACCTAGTGAACGAGTGTAAAGGTTTTCACTCTCCAGAAATTTCTATAAGATCAGTTTAATTATTAATAGCACACTTTAAAATTATAAAATTAATGCATAAACATAGTAAAGCAAATTATAAAGCAATACAGATTTGTATGAAATAAAGAAGAATATTCCTTCTTTCCTGTCTTTTATGGAAAGTTTACATTTTCCAGTTTTCAGCATATCTGTATTACTATTATAAAAATTTTAAGTATATACAAAAGGAAATAAACCATATAATGAAAGAATAGTATATTCTTTCATTATATATCATGTATCTAATACTTCAATTCTTGGACAGTGTTAATTCCTCTAACTTCTCTTTCCCCATGTAGATTAATGGAAGAGTATTTTTGATATGTTATCATTTCATTCTTAAATATTTTAGTGTGTGTCTCTAAAAGGTAAGGCCCTCCTTGTTTTTAAACAACACATCTAAAAAATTATCCAAAATTGGTTACTTTTAACCAAAATCCAGTCACTGTTCTAATTTCCTTGATTGTTTCACAAAATTTTTCACACTTTTTTTTAAAGTCAAGATCTGAGACATTTCATATATTACAATTGACTGAAGCATCTCTAAAAATTATTTATTCTTCTCCTTATTCTTCCATTTTTTCCCCCATGCAATGCATTTGTTAAAGACACTGGAGCATTTTCCACAGTCTATATTTTTGTGTGTGTCACAGTGGTGTCATTTAGTTACGCTGTCCCCAATATTTTCTGTGAAAGCCATGGGTCAGGATTTTGCCTGTTTTGTTTGCTGCTATGTTTATGTTTTCAACACTCAGAATGGGACCTGGTTAACAATCCACTGTAGCAATCAATAACTAGAGGGCAGTGCAGTTACTGCTGTGAACCCCCAGAACCATGTAGGCAAAGGGTCCTGCACTGCCAGGCCAATGCTCCCCTCTCTGCTCCCAACACACCCATCTCCTCTGAAGCACAGCCACATGCTCTAGGTTCCAACTTCTGAGGTGCTCTGACCAAGAGGTGTGTGAGTACCAAATGTGAGAGCATAGAAAACTGTAAACTCAGAAGAGAGGTGTTCTCAGAACACTGAGACTTACAGCACTAGGGTGAGGGTAGGAGAAGGAATACCTAGCTAGACAAATATATAGGGTCAGATGTGGATAAATGCTATGGGGAAAGATAAAGCAGGAAAGAACAAGGAGATGCCCATAGATGGACAAGAAAGTTCTCATTGGTGAAGTGACATTTAAGCAGAGAGGAAAATGTGGTAAGGGAGTCAGGCTTCAGGTATCTGGAGCAAGCGTGTTCCAGGCAGGGGAAAGAACAGGTGCAAAGATACTTGTGATCTTTGACCCATGTCAGTTGTGTTTGAGGAACAGTAGGCTGTCATAACTGGGACAGAGAGAGAGGAGAGTGGCAGGAAATGAAATCTGAAAGGGATTTGATTCTGACTGGACTTTGGCTTTTACTCCTAGTAAAACAGGAAGTCACTGGGAAGCATCACAAAGAGGAGTGATACTCTGAAAATTTTTGAAGGATCACTCCGGTTGCTGAGTTACAAATAGATAGAATGTGGCAGCTGGAAGACCGGTGAGGAGGTGATTGCAATCATCTGGGGTGGCTGATAAAATCTATCTTAGAAAGTTGTACAGTTCATGCTTTTTTTTATTTTAGGCAAGTTCATCAACATTCACCTTTCAGATTCTTAATAAATATTTCAGTCTATTTAGGGAATAAGGCATGTGCCTAAGTTATCTGCCCACAGTAGCAGAAAATGGAATGTGATGAGCTCAATAGCAGAGATGCCTATGGAGACAAAGTGAGGTTGGGACAGGAAGGGACTGAGCCAGCTTGGCATGTGAGAATGATACGGGACGGGTTTTTCTTGAGATTGTCACAAGTACAGATCTGTACATTCTCACAAACTAAATGCCACAACATTTCACTCATAAAATGCTACATATCCTATGCCATACACTAATTTAAAATAAGTTTTACCCCAGTGAGCTAGGTTGCCTTTAAGTACCACAAATGATCAAATCCCATATATGCACAAATGATCAAATCCCATATATGCACAAGAAACTCCTATGTTCTTGGTGTTCTCTTGTTTTAATCCAGTGTGTTTCAAGTACCAGTCTGGCCTGAGCTAGCAAAGGTTGGCATCTAGAAAATCACTAAGAGAAGTTTT
>NW_007261437.1:6941-14254 GCF_000164805.1 Carlito syrichta
TCTCTCTCTCTCTCTCTCTCTCTCTCTCTCTCTCTCTCTCTCTCTCTCTCTCTCTCATGGGTTCTACCCTAGTCTTGCTCTATCAGAATTTCTGAAAAAGGGAATCCAATGTGATACTGACTCGGAAACCACTGCTTTAGTCCCCATTATACAATCTTTTGGGGTAGAGGTTATAACAGTAGCTGATAAAATAACCTGAATGTTGAAGGCTGTAGAAGATTTGGGTAAGTGGAATTGGGGGTGGAGGAGAGGCCATTTCTGACAAAGGGGATAAAACACCAAAAGATGCAGGAGCCAGAAGAAGTGGTAATTGCAGTGACTTCTGATGATTTGTGATGAGAGTTTAATGACTGGATTTGCATGGAATGTGGAGTGCAAGGTACTCTGAGGGAAGTAGAAAGAAGGTTTTAGAGTGTCTGGGATTAGATTGCCTTGTAACTCGAGCAAACGACACTAGCGTTCATTCTCTAGTCAATAGGGAGTCAGCTGAAGTTTTCAAATGAATGATAAGTCCATAGAACTATGGTTCAAGAACCAAATAATCTAACACTCATGTGTAATAATAACTGATGTGTCACAAGACCAGAAACAAGAAAGTTTTTATTAAGAGTCCAGGAGAGAGGTAGTTCAGGGTTTAAATTAGGGACTGGCCACTGGGATGTGTCGGTTGGAATAAACGTGAGAGGCAGAAGGCATGTTCAGTAGAAGAGAAACAACAAGTCTGAGGTGGTACAGGGGTCTTAAATACAGTAAATTGGGAAGAGGGCCAGTAGCTTCAGCTATTAGGTTGGTACAAAAGTAAATGTGGTTCTAGACCATGAATTTTAAATTATTATAACTAGACTCAAACACATCTTTGCTAATTTAAATAGGAACCATAGCAATCAATACATTTTTACAATGAGACATAAGTTTGTTTATTCCTGTAGTGTAAAAATCCATACTTTGAGATTCAATTAACTCTTGAAAAGCATTTTCTGCATTTTGCTGGATGTGGAAATGTTTTCCCTGCAAAAAGCTGTCAAACTGCTTGAAGAAGTGGTAGTTGGTTGACAAGAGGCCAGATGAATATGACAAACGAGGCAAGACTTCATAGCCCTTGAAGCATTTGTTGTGTGACATGCGGTTGGGTGTTGCCATAGAGAATTTGGCCCTTTGTGTTGACCGATATCTACTGCAGGTGTTGCAGCTTTCGGTACATCTCATTGGTTTACTGAGCATGTCTCAGGTATCATGGTTTGGCTGGGATTCAGAAAACTGTAGTGGATCAGACTGGCAGCAGACCACTAAATAGTGACCATGATCTGTTTTTGGCTGCAAGTTTGGCTTTGGGAAGGACTTTGGAGCTTCTTCTCGGTCCACCACTGAGCTGGTCATTGCTGGCTGTCATATAAAATCGACTATTCATCGCATGTCACAATCTGATCAAGAAATTGTTCATTGCTGTTGCATAGAATAAGAGAAGACAGCACTTCAAAACAATTCTGTTTTTTTTTTTTTGGTCAGCTCATGAGGCACCCACTTATCAAACTTTTTCGCCTTTCCACTTCGCTTCAAATGCCAAATAACTGTAGAATGGTCAATGTTGAGTTCTGCAACTCCTCATGTAGCTTGCAAAGGATCAGCTTTGATCATTGTTCTCAGGTGGTCATTGTCATCTTCTGATGGCCAGCCACTATGCTCCTCATCTTCAAGCCTGTTGTCTCCTTTGCAGAACTTCTTGAACCAGCACTGTACGTTCATTAGCAGCTCCTGGGTCAAATGTTGATGGTGTTGTCTACGCTGCTTTTTGTCCCATTTTGAACTTGAATTAAAAAATTGCTCCAATTTGCTTTTTGTCTAACATCATTTCCATAGTCTAAAATAAATGTATAATAAATAGCAGAAATAATTCATTAGCAAAAAAAAAAATAAAGCGAGCAATGCCCATTAAAGTGATATATAACATACTCACATTTATTAAGAATGTATCCCCATAACAAACGGCAAATTTCACCTTGCAAAAACCACAATTATGTTTGCACCAACCTAATAGAGAAGAAAGAAGAGATGAAGGGAAATTTAGTATGAGTCAGTCATATGGATTTGGGGATGCTGATGCCATAACCAGCTATAGTCAATGAAAAATGACTTAATACAGTTCTAAGTATCTAGAAGCCAACTGTGCTATTTATGTGAGAAACAGTCCTTCATTTTCAAATGTAAAATTTTATTTTAAAATTTACATATTTAATCCAGAATAGTCTATGGAATGGATATGTATTGAATAAGTCTGTTCACTTTTAAATTTATTTGCAATTCACAGTGTTTCATTTCACTACAGCTTTCTGAAGAGACCTAAGTTCTTTATGAAAATTATATCATAATAGTCAAGAATTTAGGATTACTTCCTTGTTCAGGGTCTTAGCTGTAATTATTCTCTTGTTTAACATTATTGCTTTTTGACTTACTTTATGTCTTAACTTTAACATGATATATTTTCATTACCCAGAATTTAATTTTGGTTTAAGAAACTCTGAAAATAACTAAAATTGGGTACAGACTGTGATATTTTAAGAAATCAAGGATCATAATTAATTGTAGTGCCCAATTTAATACTCCCCATGAGAGAAATAAAGCAAAGCATTATCAAGGCGTTCCTTCAATGCAGCTCATTCAGTTGACTTTGAGTCTTTATTCTTTACTGCTCTTTAGAACCTCAGTACCTATTTTCTACTCTCTCTGAAGGGAAATTCAAGCTTTCCATTTTTTCCAGGGCCTTCACTACATGAGCAATGACTGTTTATATATGTCAATATTCCCTATTTTTTGTTCATCAAGTATTCAGGTATGTTCACTCTTTTGGGAGAAGTAAAGACTCATATAAAGGTCATGTTACGTATTTTCCTCTTCTAACCTTCAGAGATTGCTGGTGGCCAACATGCCCAGGTGGGAGGCTGTATGGGAAGTGAGGTACATGAATAAATAAATTGTCTTCTGGAAAGGGCTCCATGAAACTCCTTCTGTGAGTCAATGGAGTCATTTATCTTCAGAGTTGTCAATCTTGCACCTTTTATGGAAACTAAATTCACCCAAATGTAAAAAGAAAAAAAGGTACGGCTGAAAACTTTTTGAAATTATTATCAGACACCTAATAACAAATTCAAGAAGCTCGCAGAACACCGGATCTTACTTTCCTACTGGTGTAAGCTAAATGATTATGTTATTCAAATTAAAAAGATGGAAAATGCTACTGGATTTGAAGAACACTTTACACTAAATTGACCTGACAGACATAGGCAGAACATTGCATCCAACAGCACAAGAATACACATTCTTCCCAAGCAAATACAGAATATTCTCCAGGATAGATAATATGTTAGACTACATGACAAACATAAGCAAATTTAAGACTGGAATCATATCAAATACCTTTCTGGACCACAATGATATGAAATTAGAAATCAATAACAGGGGAATTTGGGAAAATTTACAAATATGTGGAAATTAAGTAACATGCACCTAAGTAACCAATAGGTCAACAAAGAATAAAAGGGAAGTTTAAATATATCTTGAGACAAATGAAAATGAAAACACAGTGCACCAAAACCTAGGAGATGCAACAAAAGTAGTTCTAAGAGGAAGGCTTATAGCAATAAAAACCTATATCCAAAAGGAAGAAAGAACACAAATAAAGAACTTAATGTTATGGCTTAAGAAAATAGAAAAAGAAGAACAAACTATTCCACTGTTAGTAGAAGGAAAGAATACTGAAAAGCAGAAATAGATAAAATAGAGACTGTAAAAATAATAACAAAAGATGAACAAAACTGAGTTCATTTTTTGAAAAGATAAAATCAAAAGGGTTTAGTTAGACTAAGGGAAAAAAAGAGAGAAAACTCAAATAAAATCAGAAATGAAGGAGGACACATTGCAACTAATACCACAGAAATACAAATAATTATGAGTGTTATGAACAAAGACATGCCAAAAAATAGATATCCTAGAAGAAATGGATACTTTTCTAGATACAAAACCTACCAAGATTGAATCATGAATAAATAAAAACTCTGAACTTGGCACCTGAAAAGCCAAATACATAAGAGGTGAGGTGTGGTGGAAGGAAAGCAGCTTTATTCACATGCCAGCAATTGAGGAGATGGTCAGCCTCCCACTTCCAAGAAACCATCGCATTGTCTGGGGTGTAGGTAGGGTCTTAAAAAGGAAAACTGAGTATAAGGATCACAAAGGAGGAGCACAGGCTGGGGGTCTGCATGTCACATTCTAGTGACTATCTTAAGTTATTGTCCATCTGGGGTGCTGGCTGGCACCATCTCAGCTACAACTGGGTAATAGATTAACTACTTTGAAGTAATCTCCAGGTGGGAGAGAATTTCATGGCTGGGTATTCATGTCAGTTTGTTTCAAAGACAGCCCCTTGGAATTTCTAAACAAGGGAGTGCAAGGGAGTGTCTGGCAGTAAAAGGGAGAAAAAAAACTTATAAAGCATGTTTCAAGCCTGCATTTTAAGAGTAAGAGAGAGAAAAGAAAAAAAAAAAACTTTAAAAATGCATTTTAAGGCAAAGATACATGGTTATAATTCCCCACTGTCAAATTCCCATTTTGTTTTATAGAAAGTGGGTGACACATTTGATCTGTTTACATACTAGTGAGGAAGAAATGTTGTTTATGAGCCCAGTGGAACGGATTTTGTCCACCTGGAGTTGGAAGTGTCCTGACTACCTGAACTTATGGAAGGAACCTGTTTGCAACATCATGGTGTGACAACCCAGGCACTTTTGAGAAAACTGGTCCTGCATCCCCATACAGAATGTCCAGCAGCAATAGAATCCACAGCAACAAAAAGGAACAATAAGAAGAATACCAATTATATCAAATGTGTGCTACAAAGTTGACCCAATCATGCCATGAGGGAGTCTGGAGACAGCGGTTTCATAGCTGAAACTTGGGTGTCTGATGCTTGCATAACCTGAGTTATAATGTGGGAATACTCTGAAATAATCAGTGTACAAGTGGTCAAATCCTATTTTGCAGGGCCATTTGCCTGGTTTGTGAAGTTTCTTCAGTGAGAATGGTGATAATGTGGCAGATGTTACAAGAGGCAGTGATATGTTTATCTGGGGCTCCTACTTTTAATTCTGCATCTATCATCACCATCTGGGGATAAAACCACCAGAATGCTTGTTTCTGACAGTGATATCTAGCCTTTACATTTTCCCAGTTGGTAGGGAGGGCCCTCCAATAAGACACAATGTGCCCTGGAAGATAGAGACACCCCCAGGTACATTTACTGGTCTGGTCATGAGGTAAGTAGGGCAGACATGGGTCTTATAAACCCATAGTCATCCCTGTGGGAGGGATGGGCTGTCTTACCCCTGATGCTGTTTTGCCATCCATGTTCTGGGTCTTAACTCGAGGCATGCTACTGGTATGCCTCTTGACGCACAAGAGTGCACGACCCACCACTCATATCTGTGCTGCAATTAGTCGTCCTATGCCATCATGCATTGCAGAACCTATTTGTGGGGGTTATGTTGACCTGCTCCCATATTAAGTAAAGGAGGTGTCCTTTTGTTTCATTCAACCAACCACAGGAAGGGGAAGTGGCCTTGAGAAGAAATGGGTGTGAGCTGTAGAGCTCAGCACAGAAGCAACTCCAAGAACTCAGGTTAGCTGTTTGGATACTTCGTGGCAGGACTATAGAGGAGGACAGAGATGCTTCCTCATAAATCCAACAGACTTTTATTTTGGAGAAAGGCCACTATCTGTGCCCACTCAGCAAAGAGGTTAGTGCTAGCAAGAATAGGGAGCTCATTTAGTATTAGGTCACCCATTAGGAACTTTAATTGACAGAGTTTCTACTTATCTGTGTGGCTTCTTTTAAGTGGCAATTCTAGATTCTCCCTTTTTAAGTCTTAGGATGATCCAATCTCCTAGTTGACACGAAGACAGGGCCATGTCTATGCGATGAGTCATCTTGTTAGAAGCAAACTCATCAATAGAAATGAATACAATGACCTAGAGTCTTTACATATTTGACAGTGCTTCTTTTTAGAGTGTGGTTCATCTTTTCCAGTTTTCCCCATTGATTGCGATCATGAAGAAGGCAATCTAAACATTGTAGGAAGGGGTGAGCCACAGCTTTCTTTGACAATTCCTACAACCACCACCTCCACTGTCAGTTGTGCCTGGGGCTTCTGTGGGAATATGATGACACATCAGGTAAACATCTATACAATTGGTTAGACGAGGAGTTATGAATATCATGAAGGTAACAAATGTGTACATAACATAGGAGACACACTTTAGTAGAGACTTAACTTTTGCCAGGTATGATCATAAGTCTTGCTTATCATTTGATATCTTATTGTCATGAAGAATCGGAAGAGTCCTATGATCTCTGGCCAATGGTCGGGTGTGTACTCCAGAAGAAAGATGGTATAATGAGGTTTGTCTGATCTTTTGTCCCATCATGGCCAACAGCTAAGTTTTTAAGGTTTATCTGGGGTCCTTTGAGCCAAGGTGGAGTTCATTTATTTCACAGGGTGGAGGAGTTAAGATATACATTTTTTGGTTGGTTTTCCCACTTTCGAGTCAAGATATGCCAGAGTCATCATTGATAGCAAAGCTTTCATTTTGTCCCATATTGTTCTCAGGGTGGTGTAGCTATCTGCCTCAGATCCCTCAGTGGGACCCTTATTGGTCAAGGGATTTGAGGACAAAAGGTTTATAGCCAATTGTATATTCTGGGCTAAACAGCAATGGAGGTGGGCAGACACTTATCACCCTTAAAATCTTTTAAATAACATAAAAACCAAAAACAAAAAACAAAGTTAAAAATGAATTTAGCTGGCCAGTAATTCCAGCACTATGAGAGGTAGAGGCGAGAGGACTGCCTGCGCCTGTGGGTTCAAGACGAACTTGGGCAACTTGGCCAGACCTCATCTCTACAATAAATAAAAAAATTAGCCAGGCATGGTAGAGTGCGCCTATAGTTCCAGCTACTTGGAAGGCTGAGGCAGAAGGATCACCTGAGCCCAGCAGGTCGAGGCTGTGGTGGCTGTGAGCATGCCACTGCACTCCAGCCTGGGTGACAGAGTGAGACTCCAACTCAAAAACAAAAAGGACTGATCAATTTATGCTGTGTTGAACCATCAGGTGTTTAGGTGCCTGTATACCTGTCTTTGATTTGGAGGATCTGAATTAATTTTATCCTTCAAAACTGGCCCTTATAGTCTCATGTTTCTACCTCTTCTACAATAGTCCCTGGGGCTTAGGGGGGGAGTGTCTGATGTTGCATTGCTTTTGCAGTA
>NW_007261438.1:0-2704 GCF_000164805.1 Carlito syrichta
CCAGACTCTGCCATGCATGGTGAAACTGTCTCTGCACCTTCCAAACAGGGAGTCTGGGTTCGCGGTATAGGTCATCTGTGACACTCTGGAGGATGAGGTGGGAGCATCAACAGAGATTGTGATATCGAGGGTGGCAGTGAATTTCAGTCGTTTCTCTGGGCCCCATCCTGGGCCACAGAAGCAGACCCTGTCTCCAAAAACATCAGAATCTTAGATTCCCAACTGTACGTGGTGTGTTCACAGAGAGTCTGGGTTTGAGGTATAGGTCATCTTGACCACTGTGGAGGCTAGGTGGGAGCATTGCCAGAGTTCACAAAATCGAACTGGTAATGAACGTCAGTCGTGTCTCTGTGCCCCAGCCTGTGGCACAGAAGCAGACCCTGTCTCCAAAAGCATCAGAATCGTACACAGATTCTCAACTGTGCATCGTGTGTTCACAGGTTCACAGATTTTAGAGCCAGGAAAAGTGGGATTGGGTGGGAAGAAATGTTAGTGGGTGAGAGATGTGTCCCTGGTCTTTCTTGGTGGAAGGTCCTCATTGCCTAGTCAGACAGTCAATCTGTGTGGGGCACATTTCTCACCTCGGAGAGGAAAGCTGACAGGAACCTGGCCAGGGAGCTTTGGAACTCCTGCACCAAAGCGGGGTCAGCCACTTATGGGGTTTGGGACTGGAAGGTGCCAAGCTTGGGGGACCCTCACATGTGGGGGTGATGGGGTAACTACTGAGGGCAGATGTTTTGCAGGAAAATGGATTTCCCTCTTTTTTCTTTCTTTCTTTCTTTCTTCCTTTCTTTCTTTCCTTCCTTCCGCCCTCTCCTTACCTCTCTTTCTCTCCCTTCCTTCCTTTCTTTTTCTTCCTTTCTTCTTTTCTCTTTCTTTCTTTCCTTCCTTCCTTCCATCCTTTCTTCCTGCCTTCTTTCTTTCTTCTATCTTTCTTTCTTTCTCTCTCTCTCTCTCTCTCTCTCTCTTTCTTTCTTTTTCTTTTCTTTCCTCTCTAGGTTTCCCAGGCTGCTCTCAAACTGCCCAATTCAGTCCATCTTCTCGGCCTGTGCCTCCCAAACTGCTGCAATCACAGGCTTTCAATTTCATTGACATGATGGTGGTCCTACATGCTCTTGAAGTCCGAGCCGGTGGCGATCCCCATGCTGAGGACTGCCATCACCAAGGACTGGCGTATTGGCCCATGACTGAAGTCCCATTGATCTGGGAGGCAGAGGCAGGAGGATGACTGGAGCCCAGAAGCCCAAGTCCAGCCTGTGTCACGTATGGAGACCTCATGTCCACACCTATCTAAACAGGAAGTCTGGGGTCGAGGGGCCCATCATGCCTGAGGTTGTGGGAGGATCCCCAGAGTTTGTGATTTCGAGGCTTGTGGTGAACGACGGTTGTGTCCCAAGCCCCAGCCTGGGCCACAGAGCTAGACCCTGTCTCCAAAATCATCAGAATCATACACAGATTCTCAAATGCACATGATGTGTTCATAGGGAGACTGGCTTCAGAGCCAGGTAAAATGGGATTGGGTGGGAAGAAATGTTCCCGAATGAGCGATGTGTACCTGGACTTTCTTGCTGGATTGTCCTCATTGCCTAGTCAGAGGGTCAGCCTGCCTGGGGCTCATTTCTCACCTCAGAGAGTAGAGCCGGCAGGAACCAGGCGAGGAAGGCTTGGGAACTCCCGCACCAAAGAGTGGGTAGTCATTGTTCGGGGTTGGGGCTGTAAGGTGCTGAGTGTGGTTAACCCTCACATGTGGGGGTGATGGAGGGTAATTATTGAGGGCAGAAGTTTTGCAAGAGAATGGATTTCCCTCTTTCTTCCTTCCTTCCTTTCTTCCGTCCTTTCTTTCTTTCTTCCTTCCTTCCTTCCTTTCTTTCTTTCTTTCTTTCTTTCTTTCTTTCTTTCTTTCTTTCTTTCTTTCTTTCTTCCTTTCTTTCTTTTCTTTCCGTACTAGGTTTCCCAGCCTGTTCTCAAACTGCCAACTTTGGTCCATCTTCTCGTTTTGTTCCTCCCAAGCTGCTGATATCACAGGCTTTCAATTTGATCGACATGATGCTGTTCCTGCATGTCCTTGAGCTCTGTGCTGGAGTTGATCTGCCCACTGAGGCCTGACCTCACCCAAGGACTGGCATGGTGGCACATGGCTGAAATCACATTGCTTTGGGAGGCCAAGGTGGGAGAATGGCTGGAGCCCAGAAGCGCAAGGCCAACCTCTACCATGCATGGTGACACTGTCTCTGCACTCATCCAAACAGGGAGTCTGGGTTCGAGGTATAGGTCGTCTGTGCCACTCGAGACTAAGGTGGGAGCATCGCCAGAGCTTGCGATATCAAGGCTGGCAGTGAATGTCATTCATGTCTCTGGGCCTCAGCCTGGGCCACGGAAGAAAACCCTGTCTCCAAAAACATCAGAATCATACACAGATTCTCAACTGTGCGTGGTGTGTTCACAGGGAGTCTAGGATCGAGGTATAGGTCATCTTGTGGAGGCTGAGGTGGGAGCATTGCCAGAGCTCACAAAATCGAGGCTGGCAGTGAACATCGTCATGTCTCTGTGCCCCAGCCTGTGCCACAGAAGCAGACCCTGTCTCCAAAATCATCAGAATCGTACACAGACTCTCAACTTGTGCATCGTGTGTTCACAGGGCTATTGATTTTAGAGCCAGGAAAAATGGGATTGGGTCAGAAGAAATGTTAGTGGGTGAGAAATG
>NW_007261438.1:2724-9956 GCF_000164805.1 Carlito syrichta
CCTCTCTAGGTTTCCCAGGCTGCTCTCAAACTGCCCAACTCAGTCCATCTTCTCGGCCTGTGCCTCCCAAACTGCTGCAATCATAGGCTTTCAATTTCATTGACATGATGGTGGTCCTGCATGCTCTTGAAGTCCGAGCCGGCGGCGATCCCCATGCTGATGACTGCCATCACCAAGGACTGGCGTATTGGCCCATGACTGAAGTCCCATTGATCTGGGAGGCAGAGGCAGGAGGATGACTGGAGCCCAGAAGCCCAAGTCCAGCCTGTGTCACGTATGGAGACCTCATCTCCACACCCATATAAACAGGAAGTCTGGGGTCGAGGGGCCCATCGTGCCTGAGGTTGTGGGAGAATCGCCAGAGTTTGTGATTTCGAGGCTTGTGGTGAACGACGGTTGTGTCCCAAGCCCCAGCCTGGGCCACAGAGCTAGACCCTGTCTCCAAATCATCAGAATCATACACAGATTCTCAAATGCGCATGGTGTGTTCATACGGAGACTGGCTTTAGAGCCAGGAAAAATGGGATTGGGTGGGAAGAAATGTTCCTGAATGAGCGATGTGTCCCTGGGACTTTCTTGGTGGATGGTCCTCATTGCCTAGTCAGAGGGTCAGCCTGCCTGGGGCTCATTTCTCACCTCAGAGAGTAGAGCCGGCAGGAACCAGGCGAGGAAGGCTTGGGAACTCCTGCACCAAAGAGTGGGCAGTCATTGTTGGGGGTTGGGGCTGTAAGGTGCTGAGCGTGGTTAACCCTCACATGTGGGGGTGATGGAGGGTAATCATTGAGGGCAGAAGGTTTGCAAGAGAATGGATTTCCCTCTTCCTTCCTTCCTTCCTTCCTTCCTTCCTTCCTTTCTTCCTTCCTTCCTTCCTTCCTCTCTTTCTTTCTTTCTTTCTTTCTTTCTTTCTTTCTTTCTTTCTTTCTTTCTTTCTTTCTTTCTTTCTTTCTTTCTTTCTTTTCTTTCCATACTGGGTTTCCCAGGCTGCTCTCAAACTGCCAACTTTGGTCCATCTTCTCGTTTTGTGCCTCCCAAACTGCTGAGATCACAGGCTTTCAATTTGATCGACATGATGCTGTTCCTGCAAGTCCTTGAGCTCTGTGCTGGAGTTGATCTGCCCACTGAGGCCTAACCTCACCCAAGGACTGGCATGGTGGCACATGGCTGAAATTGCATTGCTCTAGGAGGCCAAGGTGGGAGAACGGCTGGAGCCCAGAAGCACAAGGCCAGCCTCTACCATGCATGATGACACTGTCTCTGCACCCATCCAAACAGGGAGTCTGGGTTCGAGGTATAGGTTGTCTGTGCCACTCGAGGCTGGCAGTGAACATCCGTCATGTCTCTGTGCCCCAGCCTGTGCCACAGAAGCAGACCCTGTCTCCAAAATCATCAGAATCATACACAGACTCTCAACTGTGCATCGTGTGTTCACAGGGCTACTGATTTTAGAGCCAGGAAAAATGTGATTGGGTCGGAAGAAATGTTAGTGGGTGAGAAATGTGGCCCTGGACTTTCTTGGTGGAAGGTCCTCATTCATTGCCTGGTCAGATGGTCAGCCTGTGTGGGGCACATTTCTCACCTCGGAGAGGAGAGCCAACAGGAACCCGACCAGGGAGCTTTGGAATTCCTGCACCAAAGCGGGGTCAGCCATTTATGGGGGTTGGGACTGGAAGGTGCCGGCTAGGGGGACCCTCACATGTGGGGATGATGGGGGAGAATTACTGAGGACAGAAGGTTTGCACACGAATTATTTTCCTCTTTCTTTTTTTCCTTCCTTCCACCCTCACTCCCTCCCTTTCTCTCTCTCTCCCTCCCTTCCTTCCTTCCTTCTTTCCTTCCTTCCTTCCTTCCTTCCTTTCTTTCTTTCTTTCTTTCTTTCTTTCTTTCTTTCTTTCCTTCTTTCTTTTCTTTCCTTCTTTCTTTCTTTTCTTTCCTAACTAGGTTTCCCAGGCTGATCTCAAACCACCCAACTCAGTCCATCTTCTCGGCCTGCTCCTCCCAAACTGCTGCAATCATAGACTTTCAATTTCTTCGACATTATGGTGTTCCTGCCTAGTATTGAACTCTTGGCCAGAGGTGATCCTCATGTTGAGGCCTGCCCTCACCCAAGGACTGGCATATTGGCCCACGACTGAAATTCCATTGCTCTGGGAAGCCAAGGCTGGAGGATGAATGGAGCCCAGGAGCCCAAGTCCAGCCTGTGCCATGCATGGAGACCCCGTCTCCACATCCATCCATACAAGGAACATGGGTTCGAGGTATAGGTCCTCCAGGTCTCTCCAGAGGATGAGGTGGGAGGATTGCCAGAGTCTGTGATTTTGAGCTTGGTGGTGAATGATGGTCATGTCCCAGGTCCCCAGCCTGGGCCACAGAGCCAGAACCTGTCTCCCAAAACATCAGAATCATACACAGATTCTCAACTGTGCAAAGTGTGTTCACAGGTAGACTGGCTTTAGAACCAGGAAAAATGGGATTGGGGGAAAGCAATGTCCCCAGGTGATGAATGTGTCATTGTCCTTTCTTGGCAGAAGTTCATTGCTGAGTTGGATGGTTGGCCTGCCTGGGGGACATTTCTCAACTCAGAGAGGAGATCCGGCAGGAACCTGGCCAGAGAGCCTCGGGAACTAATGCAATGAAGCAGGGGCAGTCATTGGGTGGGTTGGGACTGGAAGGTGCCCAGCTAGAGGGATCTTTGTATGTGGGGTGGCAGGGGACTGAGGAAGGTCTGAGGGCAGAAGAATTGGAGGAGAATGGATTTCTTTGTTGACTTTGATTTTCTTTATCTCTTTTATTCTCTTTTCCTCTCTCTCTCTCTCTTTTGTTTTCACACTTGGTAGCCTTGGCTGCTCTCAACCCACCCAACTCAGTGCTTCCTCTCTACCTTGGCCTCCCAAGCTGCTGCTATCACAGGCTTTCCATTTGGTTGACATCCTGGTCTTTCTGCCTGGTCTTGATCTCTCGGGCTGAGATAATCCTCCCTCCAAGGCCTGCCCTCACCCAAGTAATTTTGGGTTTTGCTTGGGGTTGAGGTGGGGGCTTGCTATGATGTCCAGCATGGCTTCAGCTCCTGGGCTCTGGATATCTTCCCATCTCAGCCTCCCCAAGTGCTGTGAAGACAGGCGTGAGTCTCCTGACCAGGTCCCCTGATGGATTGAGAGTCATGCCCTCCCTTTTCTCAAGGAGGACCCTGGTAGGAGTGAGCAGGTTCATCCTGGGGATCAAGGGGGCTGGAGGGGACTGTGTCTCATCGGAGACATGCCCCTGTGCCAGGCGAGCCCCAGGGGTGGGTTCAGCATGTGACTCAAGCTGTCCTCTCCAGTGTCCCGGGTCATCTGAAGGAATACGCCTGGCAGTAGGGCCCCTAGAGGGGTGTGGAGGCTGGGCTCTGGGGCTCATGCATGTCACCCAAGTGCTTTGGGAGACCGAGGTGAGAGAATGTCTTGAGACCCCAAGGTCAAGACCAGTCCAGGCACCTTGTTGACACCTCATCTCTACAAGAAGCCAAAAACAATGAGCCATGTGTTGCAGAACACGCCTGTCATTCCGGCTACTTGGGAGGCCATGGTGGGAATATTGCCGGAGCCCAGCTGGTGGAGGTTGTGGTGGCCAAGAGCAGTCATCTGCGCTCTGGCCTGGGTGACAGAGTGTGATTCTGACTATACAAACCACCACCGCCACAACCATAGGCCGGGCTCAGGGGCTCAGACTGGCATCCTGGCCCTTCATAGGTCGAGGCAAGGGAACCACCTGAGTCTGTGGGTTCAAGACCAGTCCAGGACAATGGACGAGACCTCATCTCAGCCATAAAAAATTAATCCAAATATTAGCTGGGCGTGTTGGTGCAGGCTTGTGTTTCCAGCCATTCTTGGAACCGAGGCAGGATGATCAACTGTGCCTGGCAGGTGGAGTTCGTGGTACCCATGAGCATGCCACTGTGCTAAGGCCTGGGTGACAGAACAGGATTCTGATTCCAAATAATGATTATCACCACCACAACCACCACCCCTGCCCCTCAGTTTTAGTAGTCACCCTTATAAATGGAAGAGAAAAAGGCTCTATTTCCCCTGTCATTTGCAAGAGATTTCAAAGGTGGCCACTGGGCAAGTCCGTCCCTTGCCTTTCACCACACATCCCAGAAGGCCTGCCTCCACCCTCCACACTCATTTCCCATGGCAAAGACACATGTGAGCTCACAAAACAGATGGCCCTGTGTTAGAGTGGCCATCAGGCACAGAGCTATCAAAGCGGTCCAGCAACACTGCAGCCAGACCAGGTTCTGGTGTCCGGTCTGCCATCTTTGGGCGGTGAGTGGGTCCCTTCCTCTCCGATCACTCCATCTTCCCCCACCCATGCAGACCTTTCACGGGGAGCTGTGGATGCCTGACATGACGTATGTGGGAGGTGTCTTTTTTGCCGCCAGAGTCTCCGTCAGCCTGGTTGGGGTCTCGACCTGTGGGGCTCAGGAGGTCCTCACCCTTCAGTCCCTGAACAACTGGGACTCTGGGGACCAACACCCCTGACTAGATATTGGGGATGTCTCACCGAGATGAGTTCTGGCCACATCACCAGGCTGGTCTCCAACACCTGGGCTCAGGCAGCATCCCGCCTCGGCCACCCAGGGCTCAGACCTGATGTCCATGAACCATGATGCCTGGAATGGACTCAATTGTTCTGTAGGTGGGGGTGTGGCTGTCTCTGGGATGGAGGAAACCTCATCCTGTGTAGCTAGGACCGTGGACGCTAACACACCCAAATCCAGTGTTTGCATTCTGGGGAGCAACGAGAAATCGCTAAGTGGCCCATGTATCTTGAACTCCCGGGCTCCCCACTTTAGTCCCCCAAAGCCACAATCTGATTGTTTGCCGATAATCCGTCTTTTGGGAACTCTAGGCCCAAGAATGGGGCCTCCTTCCCAAATGATCTCTGTCTGTTAATGATGATTCCAATTCCATACACAAATGAATGCTCTTTTTTTTTTTCTTTTTTCATTTTATCTTTGAATTGCAATTCACTCAGTCGCCCAGGAGGGAGGGCGGTGGCTCTCTTCTGGCCACTGCAGCCTTGGCCCACCGGGCTTCCATGAGCCTTTCCTCAGCAGTCTGAGGAGTGGGAATGACAGGCATGTGCCACCACGTCAGGCTCATTTGGGATGGAGGGTACAGATGAGTCTTGCCGAGGTGCCCTGGCAGGTCTCAGCTCACAGGCTCAGCCCAGCTGCTGTACTCAGCCTCCCAAAGTGTAAGAATGATGAGGCTGAGCCCAAGAGCCTGTACTCGATCCTTCATCAAAAATGAACCAGAAGGTCTCACATGACGGCCCACGTTTGGAATGCCAGCTCTCTGGGATGCCGAGGCAGGAGGATGGCTGGAGCCCAGGAGCCCAAGGGCAGCCCAAGCCACGCTGGGAGACCCCGATTCCGCACCCATCCAAATAGGGGATCTAGGGTCAAAGTGCTCATTGTCCTGGCCACTCCAGAGGCTGAGGCAGGAGGATTGCCAGAGCCTGCAATTTTGAGCCTGGTGGTGAATGACGGTCATGTCATTGGGCCCCAACCTGGACCACAGAGCTATACCTTGTCTCCAAAAACATGAGAATCGTACACAGATTCTCAACTGTGTGTGGTGTGTTCACAGGGCGACTGGCTTTAGAGCCAGGAAGAATCGGATTACTGGGGAAGAAATGTCCTTGGGTGAGAGATGTTTCGCTGGCCTTTCTTGGGAGAATGTCCTCGTTGCCAAGTTGGAAAGTAGGTCTGCCTGGGGCACATTTCACAGCTCGCAGAGGAAAGCTGGCAGGAACCCGTCCAGGAAGTCTTGAGAACTCCTACACCAAAGCGAGGGCAGCCATTTGGGGGTGGTTGGGGTTGAAAGGTGCCGGGTTGGGGGACCTTCACATGTAGGGGGAGGAAGGACTGAGGGCAGAAGGTTTGCAGGAGAATGGATTTCTTTCTTTCTTTCTTTCTTCTTCCTTCCTTCCTTTCTTTCTTTTTCTTTTTTCTCTTCTTCTTCCTTTCTTTCTTTCTTTCTTTTTCTCTTTCTCTTTCTTTCTTTCCTTCCTTTCTTCCTTCCTTCCTTCCCTCCTTTCTTTCTGTCTTTTCTTTCCTCGCTAGGTTTCCCAGGCTGCTCTCAAACCACCCAACTCATGCCATCCTCTCGGCCTGGGCCTCCCAAACTGCTGGGATCACAGACATTCCATTTGATCGACATCCTGGTCTCCTGCCTGGTCTTGAACTCTGGGCCAGAGGCAATTCTCACGCTGTGGCATGCCCTCACCCAAGGATTACTGGGTTTTGATTGGGGTCGAGGTGGGGACTTGCTATGGTGTCCAGCCTGGTCTGGAACTCCCAGGGTCCAGTCATTTTCCTGTCTCAGCCTCCCAGAGTGCCGAAGAGACAGGCATGAGTCACCCAGCTGTCCCAGCTCCCATGAAGATTTGAGAGTCACGCCTTCCCTTTCCCCATGGCTGCCCCTGGGATGAGCTAGTGGGTCCACCCTGGAGAACAAGGCAGGAGGAGGGGTGGGGGCATTGGCAGAGACATGTCCATATGCCAGGCACTACCCATGGGGAGGAACAGTGAGTGACTCCACCCATCCTCTCCGTGGCCCTTGGTCATCGGAAGGGAGCGGACCTCCCAGTGGGGCCCTGAGAGCGGTGTGGGGACCCTGCTCAGGGGCTCATGTCTGTCTTGGTGTTCTGGGAGGCTGAGGTGACGGGATGACCTGAACCCCCAGGTTCGAGCTGACCTGAGCACCTTAGCTAGATCTCATCTCTAAAGGAAGCCAAAAAAGGAGTCTAACATGGTGGTACAGGCCTTTTGTTCCAGCCCCTTGAGAGGTTACAGTGGGATGATTGCCAGAGCCCATCCTGTGGAGGTCACAGTGGCTGAATGCGGTCCCATGCGCTCAGGTCTGGGAGACAGAGCAGGACTCCGATTCAGAATAATACCAACCACCACTACCACCACAACCACTTGCCAGGTTCAGGGGCTCTGCAAGTGGATGGCCTGAGCCTACGGGCTTGACACCAGACCAGGACACGGGGCAAGACCTCATCTTGTTCATAAAAAATAAATCAAATTATTAGCTGGGTGTTGTGGCAAAGGCATGTGGTTCCAGTCAATCGGGGGGCTGAGGTGGAAGAATCTACTGAGTTCCACAAGTAGAGTCCATGGTGTCTGTAAGCATTCCCCTGTGCTCCAACCTGGGAGACAGAGCAGGATTCTGACTCCAAATAAT
>NW_007261438.1:9976-12029 GCF_000164805.1 Carlito syrichta
CGCCTGACTCGATTTTGGGGACCTCTTGCCAAGACAAGATGTGGCCACGTCTCCCATGCTGGTCTCTGACTCCAGGGCTCAGGGAGCCACCCGCCTCAGACTCCCAGGGCACGGGGTTGATGGCTGTAAGCCAAGGTGTCCAGCATGGAATCGCACGTGCTGTCAGCAGGGGCGATGCAAAGACACGTTGGGGAATGGAGGTCACCACATCCCATGTAGCTGGGACCATGGGAGCCACCACACGTGACTTGAGTGTTTGCTGTCTGGGGAGCAACGAGATCTTACTAAGTGGATATCCCAGGCTCTAGAGTTCCCTGGCCTCAGCCTCTCAAAGCCACAGCCCAATTATCTGCTGATCCACCATCTTTTGGGAACTCTATGCACAAAGACTGAGACCTCCTTCCCCAATTATCTCTGTCTCCATGATCCCAGCTCCATACACAAATAGATGCTCTTCTTTTCTTTCCCTTTTTTTGAGTCAGAGCCTCACACTGACGCCCCACCTGGAGGGTGGTGGCTTGTTCATGGCCACTGAAACTCGCCCCACTGGAGTCCTGCACTCAGTCATCCCCCCCACTCATGAGAGGTGAGCCGTGAACCCGGACTCAATCTTTCGTCAAAAAAGAACCAGAAGGCCAGGTGCAAGGGCCCAAGCGTAGCATCCAAGTGCTCTGGGAGGCTGAGGCAGGAGGATGGCTGGAGCCCAGGAGCTCAAGGCCAGTCTGGGCCGTGCTAGGAGACCACATCTCCACACAAATTCAAACAAGAGTTCTGGGGTCGTGATGCCAGATGTCCCTACCATTCTGGACCCTGAGGAGAGAATATTGCTGGAGCAAGCAATTCCAAGGCTGGCCATGAATGATAGTCATGTCCCCAGACCCCAGCCTGGGCCACAGGGTCAAACTTTGTCTCCAAAAACATCAGAATAGTACACAGATCATCAACTGTGCATGGTGTGTTCACAGGGTGACTGGCTTTTGAGCCAGAAAAAAAGGGGACTGGGGGAAGAAATTTTCTCAAGTGAGGGATGTGTCCCCTGGCTTTCATGGCAGGAGGTCCTTGTTGCTGAGTTGGAATGCGAGCCTACCTGGGGCACATTTCTCACCTCAGAGAGGAAAGCCAGAAGGAACCCGGCCAGGGAGACCCGGGAACATCCACACTAAAGTGGGGGCAGCCGTTGGTGTGGTTTGGGTTGAAAGATGCTGAGCATGGGTGACCCTCACATGAGGTGGGTGGTGGGGAATGACTGAGTGTAGATTGTTTGCAGGAGAATGGATTTCTTTCTTTCTTTCTTTTCTTTTTTCTTCATTTCTTTCTTTCTTTCTTTCTTTCTTTCTTTCTTTCTTTCTTTCTTTCTTCTCTTTCTTTCTTTCTTTCTTTCTTTCTTTTCTTTCCTCACTAGATTGCCCAGGCTGTTCTCAAACTGCCCAACTAGGGTCATTCTGTTGGCCTGGGCCACCCAAACGCTTTTGATCACAGATTTTCCATTTGGCCGACATCCTGGTCTTCCTTCCTGGTGTTGAACTGTGGGTGGGAGGCGATCTTTCCACCGAGGCCTGCCTTCACCCAAGATATTCTGTGTTTCGATTGGTGTCGAGGTGGGGGCTTGCTGTGGTGTCCAGCCTGTTAAAGAGCTCACAGGCTCCGTCCATCTTCCTGTCTCAGCCTCCCCATGTGCTGAGGAGACAAGTGTGTTGCCTGGCCATTCCCGCACCACCGAAATTTGGGATTGGAGGGGAAGAAATGTCCCCGGGTGAAGGATGTGTCCCTGGCTTTTCTTGTCAGGATATCCTTGTTGGTGAGTGGGAGGGTCAGCTTGTCTGGGGCACATTTCACACCTTGGAGAGGAGAGCTGGCAGGAAACTGTCCAGGGAGGCTTGGGAACGTTTGCACCATATCAGGGGCAGTTACTGCGGAGGCCTTGGGGTTGAAAGGTGCGAAGCTTTGGAGACCTTCTCCTGTGGGTGGGGGCAAGGCCTGAGGGCACAAGGTTTGCAGGAGAATTTATTTTTCTTTCTTTCTTTCTCTCTTTCTCTCTTTCTTCCTTACTTTG
>NW_007261439.1:0-11519 GCF_000164805.1 Carlito syrichta
AGGTTGCACTAGTTTACACTCCCACCAACAGTGTAGAAGTGTTCCCTTTTCACCACATCCTCTCCAGCATCTGTTATTTTTTGAGTTATTGATAATGGCCAATCTGACTGGAGTTAGGTGGTATCTCCGTGTAGTTTTAATTTGCATCTCATTGATTATTAGTGAGGTTGAACATTTCTTCATGTGTCTGTTGGCCTCTCATATGTCGTCTTTTGTGAAGTGTCTGTTCATATCTTTTGCCCACTTTGTAATGGGGTTGTTTGTTTTTTCTTTTCAGCACGTTTGAGTTCCTTCTAGATCTGAGATGTTAGGCCTTTGTCAGACATGGAGTTGGCAAATACTTTTTCCCAGTCTGTGGGCTGTCTTCCTGATCTCTTGATGGTTTCTTTGGCTTTGCAGAAGTTTGTCAGTTTAATGAGGTTCCACTTGTCTATCTTATCTCTTAAGGCCCATGTGTTTTGGGTTTTGTTCAGGAATTGGATGTCAGTTCCAATTTCCATAAGGGTGTGTCCTGCATTTTCTAAGGTTCTTATGGTTTGAGATTTTACATTTAGGTCTCTGATCCATTTGGAGTTAATTTTTGTGTATGGGGATATATAGGGGTCTTGTTTGAGTCTTCTGCATGTGGTCAGTCATTTTTCCCAGCACCATTTACTGAATAGGTTCTCCTCTCTGCAGTGGTAGGTGGTGGAGGCTTTGTCGAAGATGAGTTGGTTGAGAAATTGAGGTTTTGCTTCTGGAATCTCAATTCTATTCCATTGGTCTATATGCCTGTTCCTGTACCAATACCAAGCTTTTTTGATTATTGCAGCTTTACAGTAAAGTTTGAAGTCTGGTAATGTGATACCACCTGCTTTATTTTTGTTTTTGAGGCTTGTTCTGGCTATTCTTGGTCATTTGTGTTTCCATATGAATTCCTGTATTGTTTTTTCTAGCTCTGAGAAGAATGTTGCTGGTAATTTGATGGGTATTTCATTAAATCTGTACATTGCCTTAGGTAAGATGGACATCTTCACAATGTTGATTCTTCCAATCCATGAGCATGGGATATTTTTCCACTTGTTTGTGTCATCTTTGATTTCTTTGAGCAGTATTTTGTAGTTTTCATTGTAAAGGTCTTTCACGTCCTTGGTTAGGAAGATGCCAAGGTATTTCATTTTTGTGTGTGTGTGGCTATTGTGAATGGAATTGTGCTTTTTATTTGGGTTTCTGTTTGTTTGTTATTTGGTGTAAAGAAATGTGATTGTCTTTTGCACATTTATTTTATACCCTGATACTTTGCCAAAGTCCTTTATCAGTGCAAGGAGGCTTTTGACAGATTCTCTTGGGTTTTCAAGGTACACGATCATGTCATCTGCAAAGAGAGATAACTTGACTTCCTCCTTTCCTATTTGGATACCCCTGATCGCCTTCTCTTTTCTGATTGCTCAGGCCAGGATTTCCAATACTATATTGAACAGGAGAGGAGAGAGTGGGCATCCTTGTCTTGTTCCAGTTTTCCAGGGAAATGGTTCCAATTTTTGTCTGTTTAGGAGTATGCTAGCTGTAGATTTCTCGTAGATGGCTTTTACTATTTTGAGATATGTTCCATGTATACCTAGGTGTTCGAGGGTTTTTATCAAGAAGGGTGCTAGATTTTATCAAAAGCTTTTTCTGCATCTAATGATATAGTCATGTTATTTTTGTTCTGATGGCTGTTGATTTATTTAATTACATTTATTGTCTTGTGAATGTTGAACCAGGCTCGCATCCCTGGGATGAAGCCCACTTGGTCATGATGGATTATTTTTGAGATGTGTTGTTGAATCTGGTTTGCTAGGATCTTGTTGAGTATTTTAGCATTCTATATTCATCAAAGATATTATCCTGTAGTTCTCTTTCTTTGTTGGGTCTTTACCTGGCTTGGGTATCAATGTGATGTTAGCTTCATAAAATGATTTAGGAAGAGTTCCATCTTTCTCAATCACCTGGAATACTTTCAGCAGGATTGGTATCAGCTCTTCCTTGAATGTCTTATAGAATTCTGCTGGAAAGCCATCTGGTCCAGGGTTTTTTTCATTCTACTCATCACCGCATGGAACGTACTCTAAGATCGACCACATACTTGGCCATTAATCAAGCATAAGCAAATTGAAAAAGATCGAAATTTTGCCATGCACCTTCTTGGACCACAGTAGAATAAAAATAAACATTAACACCAACAAGGTTACCCCAAAACCCACAAAGGCATGGACACTAAACAGCATGATGCTAGACAACTCCTGGGTCAATGATGAAATTAAAACAGAGATTAAAAGTTACCTGGAAACAAATGAAAATGAAGAAATATCTTACCAAATTCTCTGGGATGTCATGAAAGCTGTAGTAAGAGGGAAATTCATATCTCTACAGATGCACATGAAGAAAATGGAAGGATCACAAATTAACAGCCTAGCAAGTCACTGAAGGAAGCTGGAAAAGCAAGACCACCAAAATCCTAACTTCAGCAGAAGAATCCAGATCACCAAAATAAAGGCCCAAATCCAGGACATACAAGACAAAAAGATAATACAAAAAATCAATAAAACGAAAAGCTGGTTCTTCGAAAGGATAAACAAGATCAATGGTCCCCTAGCTAGGCTGACCAAGAAAAAGAGAGAAAAAGTCCAAATAAACACAATCAGAAACACAAAAGATGAAGTCACATCTGACCCTGAAGAAATACAAAAGATCATTAGAGACTACTACGTACACTTTTATGGAAACAAACTTGAAAACCTTAAAGAAATGGAGGATTTCCTGACATCACACAACCTGCCTAGGTTGAAACAAGAAGAAATCTAGACCCTAAATAGACCAATAACAATCAAGGAAATTGATTATGTAATAAGAAAGCTACTTACCAAAAAAAAAAAACCCTGGACCAGATGAATTTTAAATTGTATTTAATTTTAATGCAAATAACCATGTGCAGCTCCCGGCCATTGCTCATGACCATGTGACCCTGGCCCACCATTCTCTGTTGCCTCTCTCTCATTCCTGATGGTGGAAGGTCATTTGTGGTAACTTAATGCTGTTGACTGCAATTTGCAACAAGTGTCAAGAACATGAAAAAACTTCTCCTCCTCCTCCTCCCCAACCCTTTCCCTTCTTTGTCATCCTGTCATTTTCTGAGCACTTAGACTCTCCCTGAATTCTTCTCCCCAAAGCCCTATGCACTTTTTCTAATACTCCTGCTTAGCAGAAGGGGAAATTGACACTCTGGGAAGTTACTTACTGGGGACGGCAAAACCTGTCAGTGGCAGTGCTGGAGTTTGAACCAAGTTGTAAATGATTCTAAAACCCCTGTGTCTACAGTTGTTTTAAATGCAAAATGTGCTCTCCTCAGGACTCCTTAGGCCACAGGCTGTCAGTGTCCTCCGAGAAAGAGCTTCCATTGTCAAGGACAGTCTACATTTTTGAGGCAGGAATTGGGAAGAGGAAGAGGAAAAGGCCAGCAGAGGCCAGGGACGCCCTGGGTCAGCACAGCCTAGGAACAGCTGGCAGCCTGCATGCATCATGGCCAAGGCCCCCGGACCCCTAGGAGTGGACAAGGGTATGTCCACAGAGCCCAGGGCTGGCCCCACCCCCACAGGGAAAAGTCTGCACTCAGGCAGAAGAGTCTGAACAAGACACCACAGTTTCCTCATCTGCCAAATGAGGCAAGGACAATTTAATGAGACAGACTCCAAGAACTCATCTGGCAAATAAAAGGGCAGTTGCCTTTCCCATGTCAGATCTTGGCTCTGTGGTAGAGACTCCCATGATAACCCACAGAGGGGAAGTCTTCTGGGCCTATTTCCATGGTGGGAGAAGAGAAGGAAAACAGCCTGCTAGCCAAGGAGTTGGGGTAGGCGGCAGGAGTTGCCACCCATGGCTATCAGCTGAGTTCACTCCCTTCTCCTTACAGCTGCCTGGGTATATTATGAGGCTGCAGAGGCAGGGAAAGGAAACTAGAGCTTGGGGAACTCTTTGTGGGTTGGGGAGGGGTGCAAAAAAGTAGAATGTTAATGAAAACAAAATATTCCTCGCTCAAGGTAACTGAAAGGGTTTGGGGCTTGTTGGATCAGAGTCTGGCTTTGACTGAAAACAAGTCCCCCAGATGCAGAGGCAGTCAGATTTGGGCCAGGTGCTGGGGAGGGTCCCAGCACAGGCCCAGCTTTACTTATCCTCCTAGGGGTGCCAGCCCCCAAGGATTCCTGACTCTGAAGAGGTACCTGGGATGAGGCAACCATGAGATCCTGGGGACAGAAAGTCCTGCTGGACTGGGGCTGCCCTATCCACACGTCCAAAGATTCCAATTCCTCCTCCCTGCTGGCCTCCTGTTGAATTTAGGGCAAGAGGGGCCCACTGGAGGATCTCAACCTGACCCAGAAAGGGCATGTGCCAGGTCTGACCTTTGAAATGGAAGAACTTGCCAAGATGGGAAGGCTAGGGTGGAGTTTGAAGGTAACTCCTCTCTCAGCTCCTAACCTTACCACTAGACAATTTCCAGATTCAAAGTGTGCACAATATCTGACAGTTATCTGAATAAGGGTTCCTACCTATCCCAGAGCTTGTCCTCACAGCAGCCCTGCCAGGTAGCCATCCCCACTTCACAGCTGGGGAAACTGAAACTCAGAAGGATGAAGGCCTGAAGCTACATGACTGAGAAAGAATCAGGGTTGAGACTAGATTTCTGATGTTAGGGGAAGAAACCCCATGGGACTTATGATACCCACCCCTCCTCACTTCCTTCTAGATGCCAGGAGAAACTCTGAGATCCCAGAGCTTTAAGAGAATACCTCAGCCTAGGATGTGCGCAGGCAGAGCTGAGGGGTGAAGGGCATCCATGATTTGTACTCAGGTCATTTTTGCAAAAGGCAAAGGTCCTATTTCTTTTTATTATTATTATAAAGATGTGGGATACAATTCAGGGTTAGGCATACAAACGTTGATTATGCAGGTACCCTTGTTGATGAGGTACATCCCTCCCTCCCTAGCAGTTTCCCTCAACTGCCTATCCCATCGCCCACTCCCCTGACAGTTTCCCTTTACTGCCAAATGCTTTCCTATAGTATTATAATTGTTCAAGGTCCACCTATGAGTGAGAACATATGGTACTCTGTTCTTTGTTTCTGTGATAGATCACTGAGTACGACTGACTTCAAATCAGTCCAAGAAGCTGCGAAGTCCATATATTTGGCCCTCTTTATGGCTGCATAATATTAAATTGTGTATATGTACCACATTTTCTTTATCCAGTCCAGCGTCAATGGGCAGCATGGATGGTTCCATGTTTTTGCTATTGTGAATAGAACTGCAACAAACATGCATGTGCAGGTATCTTTTTTGTAGACTGATTTGAGTTCCTCCGGGTATATTCCCAATAGGGGAATTGCTGGGTCATATGGAAGGTCAATTTGTAGTTCTTTCAGAAATCGCCACACTGTCTTCCAAAGAGGTTACACTAGTTTGCAATCCCACCAGCAGTGGAGAAGCGTTCCTTTTTCTCCACATCATCGCCTGCATCTGTTGTTGTTTGTTTTATTGATGATGACCATTCTTACTGGGGTTAGGTGGTATCTCAAAGTGGTTTTGATTTGCATTTCTCTGATGATAGTGAGGCTGAGCACTTT
Organism: Carlito syrichta; assembly: GCF_000164805.1. Taxonomy (NCBI): domain Eukaryota; kingdom Metazoa; phylum Chordata; class Mammalia; order Primates; family Tarsiidae; genus Carlito; species Carlito syrichta. The sequence continues at coordinate 5,637 of NW_007261439.1, forward strand.
TTTGTGTGTCTGTTGGCTGCCCGTATATCTTCTTTTGAGAAGTGTCTATTCATGTCTTTTGCCCACTTTTTAAAGGGACTGTTTGTTTTTTTTTTTCCTTTCAGTGCATTTGAGTTCCTAATAGATCCTAGATGTTAGACTTTTGTCAGATATACAGTTGGCAAATATTTTTTCCCATTCTGTGGGTTGTCTCCCTGCTCTCTTGATGGTATCTTTTGCTTTGGAGAAGCTTGTTAGCTTGATGAGGTCCTACTTGTCTATCTTATTTCTTAAGATATTGGCCTTTAGGATTCTGAATAGGAATTGGTTGTCAGTTACAATTACCATAAGGGTGTCTCCTGCGTTTTCTAAGATTCTTATAGTTTGAGTTTTCACGTTTAGATCTTTGATCCATTTAGAGTTAATTTTTGTGTGTGGTGATAGGTAGGGGTCTTGTTTCAATCTTCTGAATGTGGTCAACCAGTTTTCCCAGCACCATTTACTGAATAGGTTCTCCTCTCCCCAGTGGTTGGTTGTTGGAGGCTTTGTCAAAGATGAGTTGGTTGAGGAATTGAGGCTTTGCTTCTGGAATATCTATCCTGTTCCATTGTTCTATGTGCCTGTTCTTGTACCAATACCAGGCGGTCATTACTGTAGCCTTATAGTAGAGTTTGAAGTCTGGAAGTGTGATACCTCTTGCTTTGTTTCTTTTGCTAAGGATTGTTTTGGCTATTCGTGGTCATTTGCATTTCCATGTGTATTTCTGTATTATCATTTCCAGGTCTGAGAAGAATGATGTTGGTGAAATAATGGGTATTGCATTGAATCTGTAGATTGCCTTTGATAGGATGGACATTGTAACAATGTTGTTTCTTCCTATCCAAGAGCATGGAATATTTTTCCATTTGTTTGCATCTTCTTGAATTTCTTTGAGCAGTGTTTTGTAGTTCTCACTGTAAAGGTCTTTCACTTCTCTGGTTAGGAGGATGCCGAGGTATTTTGTTTTTTGTGTGGCTATTGTAAATGGGACTGTGCTTTTATTTTGGGTCTCTGTCTGCTTGTTGTTGGTGTATAGGAATGCAACTGTCTTTTGAACGTTTATGTTGTATCCTGAGACTTTGCCAAAGTTCTTTATCAGGGCAAGCAGAGTTTTGACAGATTCTCTTGTGTTTTCTTTTTTTTTTGTTTCTATTTCTTTTAGAAAATGTATCATTATTATTTTTTAAATAAAGATGTGGGGTACAATTCTGGGTTAGGTATACAAACATTGATCATGCCGTTACCCTTGTGATGAGGTATGCCCCTCCCTCCCTTAGCAGTTTCCCTCCATTGTCAATCCCACTCCTCCTCCCCTGACAAGGTCCCATTACTGCCAAACGCTTTCTTATAGTATTATAATTGTTCAAGGTCCACTTATGAGCAAGAACATATGGTACTCTGTTCTTTGTTTCATTCAAAACCACACTGAGATACCACCTAACCCCAGTAAGAATGACCTTTGCCCTGTTACTGGTCAGGTGGAGCCACACGCATCCCTCAGGCCACAGTGCAGCGGGTGCCCTTGTGGGGCTGGATCAAGGATCCCTCTGGTTTTGCCTGCTGTGCTCCCCATGTTATCCTGGAATTAGTTCCTTGCCTATGTAATTTCAACCTTTAGGGATGAAGTCACATGAAAACATCACTTTTGGTAGCATCCTGACATGTATTTGTGCCTTTGTAGATTTTCAGGGTATAGGATCATATCATGAGCAGAGAGGGATAACTTGACTTCCTCTTTTCCTATTTGGATAGCCCTGATTTCCTTCTCTTGTCTAATTGCCCGAGCTAGGACTTCCAACACAATATTGAACAAGATGGGTGAGAGTGGGCAGGCTTGTCTTGTTCCAGTTTTCAGGGGAAATGTTTCCAGTTTCTGTCCATTTAGGAATATGTTAGCTGTGGTTTTAACGTAGATGGCACTTATTATTTTGAGGTATGTACCTTCTATACTTAGGTGTCTGAGGGTTTTTATCAAGAAGGGATGCTGGATTTTATTAAAAGCTTTTTCTTCCTCTAATGATATAATAATGAGGCTCTTGTTTTTCCATCTGTTCATGTGTTTAATGACATTTATGGTCTTGCGAATGTTGAATGAGCCCTGCATCCTGGGAATGAAGCCTACTTGGTCATGGTGGATGATTTTTGAGATGTGTTTTGGGACATCCAATTTGCTAGAATCTTGTTGAGGATTTTTGCATCTATGTTCATAAGGGATATTGACATGGAGTTCTCTTTTTTTGTTGGATCTTTACCTGGTTTTGGTATCAGTGTGATGTTACCTTCGTAAAATGATTTGGGGATAATTCCATCTTTCTCAGTTCACTGGAATACTTTCAGTAGGATTGGTATCAGCTCCTCCTTGTACATTTTGTAGAATTCTGCTGGAAAGCTATCCGGTTCAGGCCTTTTTTTGGTGGGTAGTTTTTGCATGATGGAGTCAATTTCCTGAGTTGTTATTGTTCTGTTTAGTGTCTCCATGTCTTCTTGTTTTGCCGTGGGGAGGTAGTGTGATGTCAGAAAGTCTTCCATTTCATTTAGGATATCAAGTTTGTTTTCATATAGGTGTACATAGTAATCTCGGATAACCTTTTGCATTTCTATGGGGTCAGTTGTAATTTGATTGTTTGTATTTCTGATTGTGTTTACTTGGGCTTTTTCTCTCTTTTTCATGGCTATTCTGGCTAGAGGCCCATCAATCTTGTTAATTCTTTCAAAGAATCAGCTTTTTGTTTGGTTGATGTTTTCTATGATATTTTTGTCTTCTATGTCCCATATTTGGGTTCTTATTTTTGTGATTTGGATTCTTCTGCTGAAGTTGGGGTTTTGGTGGTCTTCTCTTTCCAGTTCCCTTAGGTGATTTGTTAGACTCTCAGCTTCTGACCTTTCCATTTTCTTGATGTGTGCTCATAGAGATATAAATTCTCCTCTGAGAACTGCTCTCAGGGTATCCCAGAGGTTTGGGGAAGATTTTTTTCATTTTCATTTGTTTCCAGGAATCTTTTAATTTCTGCTTTGATTTCAGTGTTGACCCAGTAGTTGTTCAGCGTCATGATATTTAGTGCCTATGTCTTTGTGGGCTTTGGGAAAATGTTGTTGGTGCTGATATTTATTTTTATTCCATTGTGGCCTGCAAATGTGCATGACAAGATTTCAACCTTATGGAATTTGTTTATGCTTGATTTATGGCCAATTATGTGATCAATCTTGGAGCATGTTCCATGTGGTGATGAGTAGAATGTGTATTCTATGGTTTTTGGGTGGAATAATCCATAAGTATCTATTAAGTTCATTTGGTCGAGTGTCAAGTTTAGGTTGTGAATCTCCTTGTTGATTTTTTGCCTCGATGATCTACTAGGTCTGTCAGTGGTGTATTCAAGTCCCCTGCTATAATAGTGTTAGAGTCCATATCTTTTTTTAGTTTACTTAGTAGTTGCTTTATAAATGCTGGTGCTCCTGTGTTGGGTGTATATATGATTAGGGTGGAAATATCTTGTTGATGGATTGAACCTTTTATCATTATGTTGTGTCCTTTTGCATTGTTTTAAATTTTTGATAGCTTAAAGGTTGTTTTGTCTGACATTATGATTGTGACTCCTGCCTTCTTTTGTGATCCATTTGCCTAGAGACTCATTTTCCAACCTTTAACTTGAGTCTGTGTGCATCCCTTGAAATGAGGTGAGATTCCTGGATACAGCAAATAAATGGGTCATGGTTTCTTATCTAGTTCAGCATTCTGTGTCTTTTCAGTGATGCATTTAGTCCATTCATATTCAGGTTGAATATTGAAATGTAACTGTTGTTTATCCCTGTCACGAGGTTCTTATAAAGTTTTTCCTTTGATTGCTTGTTTTCTTTTGGCTTTGGGGTTAATGTATGTGTGTGTTCAAGTTTCTTGTTGCGCTGTATTCTCTGCTGACTCTGTGCTATGCTGTTCTCTTGAGAGGTGTATGGTCAATCTTTTTCTTCTTTCTTCTGTGCTTAATACCTTTTTTTTATTATGAAGTTGTAGGGTACAGTTAAGGGTTAGGTATACAATTGCGTTTCATTCAGGCACCCTGTTGATATGGGGTGTCTCCCCGTTCCCAGACAGATATTTGCTACTGTTAATCCCATCTCCCTCCCCCCACCATAGTTTCCCAGTACGGTCAGTCATTTTTGTATAGTATTGCATTGGATGTTTAAGGTCCATTATATGAGTGAGAACATGTGATATTCAGATCTTTGTTTCTGTGAGAGGTCACGCAGTATTATAGACTCTAGTTCCATCCAGGTTGCTGCAAAATTCATGATTTTGTTCTTTTTTTATGGCTGCATAGTATGCCATCATGTATATGTACCACATTTTTTTAATCCAGTCCTCTTTTGATGGGCAGGTTCGCTGTTTCCAGGTTCTTGCTATTGTGAACAACACTGCGATAAACATGCGTGTGCAGGTATCTTTTTTATCGAGTGATTTGTGTTCTTCAGGATATATTCCCAGTAGGGGGATTGCAGGTCATATAGGAGGCTGGTATTTAGAGTTTTTAGGAATCGCCACACTGCTTTCCACAGAGGTTGCACTAGTTTACACTCCCACCAACAGTGTAGAAGTGTTCCCTTTTCGCCACACCCTCTCCAGCAGCTGTTATTTTTTGACTTGTTGATAATTGCCATTCTGACTGGGGTTAGGTGGTATATCAGTGTGGTTTTGATTTGCATCTCCCTGATGATTAGTGAGATTGAACATTTTTTCATGTGTTTGTTGGCTGCTTGGATGTCTTCCTTTGTGAAGTGTCTGTTCATATCTTTTGCCCATTTTATAATGGGTTGTTTGTTTTTTTCTTTTCAGCACGTTTGAGTTCCTTGTAGATCCAGGATGTTGAGCCTTTGTCGGACCTGGAGTTGGCAAATACTTTTTCCCAGTCTGTAGTCTGTCCCCCTGCTCTCCTGATGGTTTCTTTGGCTTTGCAGAAGCTTGTCAGTTTAATAAGGTCCCACTTTTGTATTTTCTCTCTTATGAGCTGTGGGCTTTGGGTTTTCTTCAGGAACTGGATGCCAGTTCCGATTTCCATGAGGGTATTTCCTTCATTTTCTTAAGGTTCTTATGGTTTACATTTAGGTCTCTGATCCATTTGGAATTAACCTTTGTGCATGGAGATAGATAGGGGTCCTGTTTCAATCTTCTGCCTGTGGTCAGCCAATTTTCCCAGCACCATTTACTGAATAGGTTCTCCTCTCCCCAGAGGTAGGTGGTGGAGGCTTTGTCAAAGATGAGTTGGTTGAGAAATTGAGGTTTTGCTTCTGGAATCTCAATTCTATTCCATTGATCTATATGCCTGTTCCTATACCAGTACCAAGCTGTTTTGATGATTGTAGCTTTATAGTAAAGTTTGAAGTCTAGTAGTGTGATACCATCTGTTTTGTTTTTTTCCTAAGGATTGTTCTGGCTATTCTTGGACGTTTGTGTTTCCATATGAATTCCTGCATTGTTTTTTCTAGGTCTGAGAAGAATGTTGCTGGTGATTTGATGGGTACTACATTGAATTTGTAGATTGCCTTAGGTAAGATGGACATCTTCACAATGTTGATTCTTCTGACACATGCGCATGGGATATTTTTCCACTTGTTTGTGTCAATTTTTATTTCTTTGAGCAGTGTTTTGTAGTTTTCCTTGTAAAGGTCTTTCACATCTCTGGTTAGGAAGATGCCAAGGTATTTCATTTTTTTTGAGGCTATTGTGAATGGAATTGTGGCTTTTATTTGGGTTTCTGTTGGTTTATTATTGGTGTAAAGAAATGCCATTGTCTTTTGCACATTTATTTTATTTCCTGAGACTTTGCCGAAGTCCTTTATCAGTGTAAGGAGGTTTTTGACAGATTCTCTTGG